>NW_019154098.1:4990894-5285594 GCF_002288905.1 Enhydra lutris kenyoni | reverse complement strand
AATTGGAAGGGGAGGTGAACCATGAGAGACTATGGACTCTGAAAAACAATCTGAGGGGTTTGAAGCGGCGGGGGGTGGGAGGTTGGGGGAACCAGGTGGTGGGTATTAGAGAGGGTACGGATTGCACGGAGCACTGGGTATGGTGCAAAAACAAGGAGTACTGTTACGCTGAAAATAAAAAAATAATAAAATAAAATAAAAATAAATAAATTTTTAAAAATAATGAAAAAAACAATGAAGGAACACACAATTATATAAAGGAAGGAAGTAAAAACACGGGCTTTTGGAGTCATGCAAACAGGGAGTCTAAATCATTCTCTGCCATTTGTGAATTCTGCGACTGCTAACATTTTCTATAATTGCATCATACCTATTCCCTTCACTATAAAATGGTACATTGTTTTTGTCAATTATTTGTTCTCAAAACCAAGATTACTAGATACTTAGGAAAAAAGAAAAAAAAAAGATGAATGAAAATAAATATCCCCCGCTCTAATGAAAGTTATATAGTAGCAGAGAAGGCAGATAGTAATAAGATAATCAATAATCATAAAAATAAATGGAAAGTTGTATTAGTTGTGAATGTTAATAAGTATGTGTGCATGATGTCACTAGAATGCATAATGGGATATTTTTTCTGAAGAAATTGGGGGAGAATTTTCTGACATGACCATGACTGCTGTGAGCTCTAAGGCACAGGCAATGGAAATGGGTGGGCTGAAGAAGGAACGTGAGGGCTCTTTTCAAAGGCATTAAAAGAGACCAGAGATTTTTGGACCACTAGAGGTGAGCCCATTTTCCTTACACGAACAGATGCAATGAAGACAGTAAACATTATGAGTGATTTTTCTAACACTGTGTACACAGAAAAGATACTACCGCCCATTCCACCTGCCTGACACACACAAAAATGGAAACAAACAAAAAACAAAACCTCTCTTTCTGGAAAGGCAATAAGGAAATCCTGTGTGAGCAATGATGATCACTTAGAGTATCTCTGCTGTTCTCCTCGGTAATTCACTGCAGGACACCATGCACGGGCGTGCAAACTCAAGCCTAAGAAATCTGTGATTTATGAGTTTTTACCTATGTGTTCTGTTGAATCAGTCTGTCCTTTGTTTCCGAGAGATGGAGTGAACCTCAACTGTTATTTGCACCAAAATAGTGGCCCAGCGGCCAGCATAAAGTCAGTGCACAATACGTGTTAGCTTTGGCCCTTGCTCTCCACAGCCCTAGAGACTGAGACAGGTGTAGCCCTCCATCTCTCTGCCGCCTGTATTCTACAACTGCAAGCAGATGTCAACTACCTCATCCCCAGTATGCCTCTAAGAAGCCAGACTCATGTGTCCCTTGACGACACATCTGAATAGTTCAGGACAGCACGTCCCACTGGGCTGTACGACATAATCATGGATTCATCATCACCACCTACAGCCTGCTGGACCTCGGCTTGGAGAATCGTCATGCCCCAAATCCGGAGAACCTAAGTCCCATCTATAGTATTCTATGCAGTTACTAAGAATCACTCTAATTGAGAAAGAACATTAAGTTAAGCAGGAATGAGGCAAAGTTGATAATATGTTTATTTTCTTCTTTTTTTTTTTCAAATTCCAGGTGAGAATTATAAATTAAGAGTGAGTTGGCCTTTTCTCAAGAACTGAAGTGTGTATCCCATCAGATAGTTGACAACACAAGTTTCTGGGTGAGCGACATCTGTGTTCTGGCCTCATCCTTGCTATTCCTCAAGAAAGAACATTAGATTCGGGGAGCGATAGACATGAATGCTGGGTTTGCCACTAACGTGACTATTAACATGTTTAAATAGCATGTACGTATACAGCAGCCCGCACGATATCAACCAGGGCCCAAGGTTCGACAGCAGATACATTGACTTGTACGCCTAACTCCATTTGTTCCCTGGTCACAGCATTGCCTGAAAGGTTCTGAGCAAGATTTGGAAGCTGCCATCTGGGCTCCACAGAGAAAAGCCATGATAAATTGGTGATATCTGCCAGGGTCATGGGGAGGAGAGGTGATGTGGGGGCATGTGGCAGCCTCAGACTTATTTATCCATCATCCCAATAACAGGCAGTTAATTACGACTTCCCACCCTCCACAATGTCCCTGGCATCAGTGACCTCATCAGTCTAATGGGTACAGTCAGACCGACCATATGTGTGTCCCGGGGTGACAGGAACTACATCTGAGTTGATGTCTGAGAAAAGTTTTAGCAGAGGAAGTAGTTGAAAAACATCATTTGAATGATTACTTTTGCTTTGTTTAATCATTCACAGATCATAGAGGGGCTTACAGAACCTTATAATTTTATTGCATCATAAAGCCTCAGGTTAGTAATGCAAAATTAGAACAAATATTGTCTTGGAATTCAAATAAGTGTACTTTGACTCCATTGCCCCTTCCCCAGGATCCAGGCTCCTTGTCACAGCAGAAATTCCTGACATTACAATAGTCACAGTATGTGTGAACACACCTTCCAGAACTCTACTTCGTGTTGTCCTGTCTCTGCCTATAATAAACACAGACGCTTTCTAAACATAGGAGACTTGTCTGATATGTTGTGTGCAGTAACCCTCAGGCTCACAGAGTCTGGCACATCGTGGGCCCATAAGAAAGATTTTGTATACACCTTCTGGGAGTCAGCCCTATAAGGAAGCAGTTGCCCTAGGACGGAAGACTTTCCTGTCATGGGCAAAAAGATTCTGCTTCCCCATAATGTTCCTGAAGGTGGATGCAGTGCGTCAGTGGGGAGTTTGACACAGTGTGTGCAGCCAGGGATTGGGCTAGCTTGGCTCTCTCCTCCGGTCTATCAGTGGGTACACAGGGAAGACTGCTTCCGTGCTGGAGATGGGAAGCCAGATCCTGCCTCCTGATACATGGAACCTTGCTGTTGAGTTCATGTGTCAAGACCCCAGGGGACAATGGATGACTAACTGAACTTACATTAGAAACTAATGATCTTCTCTATATTAACTAATTAAATTTAAATAAAATAAGTCTTTTAAAAAAGATCCCAAGGGGATAACAATGGTTTCTAAGTACAAGTACAGAGCTAGGAAGGACAATGGTTACTTGACAGCAAGTGGGCAGGTTCTTGGTGGTGGAGAAAAGTTAGACCTAACAGCCTCTGCCCTGAATTTATTCAGATGTCCTTCCTGACTCACTTTGATCCATTCAACCCATCGCAATCTCTGGAATGGCTTTAAAACATAAAACAATTGAACGCCTCCCTTGTTTCTTTCTTATAGTTCTTCAGTGGCTTCTTATGGCAAATAGAGTAGAACACAAAGCACTTTCAAGTTTTAGACTCTAGGAGATAATTCATTGTCTGGCACTCCCTGCCTAACTTCCGAAGCTTTCCCTCTTGTAATCAATCACAGACTCCCGGGCTTTATTTCCATTTGTGGCGTTCTTCCCACAAGATGCGTTGGCAATTAACTTTCTCTGCTTTGGGTTCTCTTTCCCCTATTATGTATGAGTCTGGCCTCTTTCATATTCTTTTCTCATTTTAAATATTACTCATTCCCACCATGGTTGAAACAGATGCCCTACGTTGTTGTCTATTAAGAACACTATTTGCTTTCTTCCTATCACTGACAGAAGTGTATTATTATCTATTCATTGCTTTGTTTGTATTTTATTAGCTGCCATCTTTACTGGACTGGAGGCTTAAAAGCAAAGATGATATGGTTTGATATTGCTCTGGATATGAGTATCTTGCCTAAATCATTGTTGAATGCACACTGTATGTCTTAATAAAATTTGCAGAAGGAAGACGGAACTGGAAAGGAAAGAAGGAGTAGAGAGAGAGAGAAGGAGGGAATGGAGGGAAAGAAAAGGGACAAGTTCATAATGTCAGCGAGGGCTATGAGATCATAGCACATAGGAAGAACCATCAGAGATGATTGTTCCTTCAACATCAAGTTCAATCGACACCTTTATGAAACCATCCCTGGTGCCCATGGGTAGAACTGGGTGCTGTATGTTCCATCACATGCATTCTGTATCTTTGGAAAGAAAAAACAAAACAAAAGTTACAGTTGTGTGTGATGCCACTCCCACCGTTAGCACTCAGATGACAGAGAGCCCTAGTGCACTCTGCGAGGCTCGTGCCTAAGACTCAGACAATAAAACTAACTGTGGTCGTTGTTAACACTAGTTTCATTGGTAGTATCACAAATAAAGTCTGTACTTTTTTTTGTAAACGAAACTCAACTCTGTCCTCTCCAAGTCTGTGCCTGTTGAAATAATGAGCAATGTTGACTTATTACTCAAGACATGAACCTCAGGCTGAGGTATTCTGTGCCCCCTCCCCCTCACATCCCCACATCAGTAAAGACTATGCCTCCCACATGTGCGTTAGAGCGGTTCTTCTTCAATTTCATGTACAGACACATTACCTGGGGACCTTGTTGGAGTGCAAATTCTGATTCAGTGTATCTGGGGTGGTCCAAGCCTCCTCTGCTGTCTGACAATTCTGATACACAGACCACACTGAGCGGCAGGGTTCTATAACACATCTGAACCCAGTCAACATAAAAACACTTTATCAGGGACGCCTGGGTGGCTCAGTCGTTAAGCGTCTGCCTTTGGCTCAGGTCATGATCCCAGGGTCCTGGGATCGAGCTCCGCATCGGGCTCCCTGCTCAGCAGGAAGCCTGCTTCTCCCTCTCCCACTCCCCCTGCTTGTGTTCCCTCTCTCACTGTCTCTCTCTCACTGTCAAATAAATAAAATCTTTAAAAAAAAAAAAAAACACTTTATCAGCCTCCAGAGGAATTTTCCTCTCTGTTGACAGAAACCTCCCGGTAAACCTGGAGCCATAATTTGGTGTCAAAACCAATTTCAGATCAATTGAATGGTAATGGCGATCACATAAACCACTGGTTATCAATTGCCCATGCATAACACAGGATTAGTGTTGTATTGTATTGATGGAGGCTCTCCTGTGCCATTTGCTAGTTATGTGACCCTGACAAGCTATGAAGCCCCACTGAATCTCTGATCTCCTTATCTGTGAGGTAGACATAGGAAAGATACCTCTCCACTAGACGACTCTGGGCAGGGAATAAGACACAGCACTCCGCTCTTAGCACAGTGCTAGCAAAATATAAGTGTACCATATATTTTATATTTTTTTTATTATTATTGACAGTTTTCCTTTTCTGGGAAGCCATTCCCTATTCTCAAGAGAGATATTTACTTATTCTTAACTCTGTGTTGCCAAAAGTGCATTGGCTGATAATGACCTGTTCCAGTCCCTTGTTTCAAATAGATATCTATAGATCTTCATCCCAGTGGGCTACAACTTTACTGGAAGACAAGTGGGGTTTGTGTATCCGTTGGAGGAGGACATTGAGAAGGCATGGCTGCTGGTTGACCCTCGAGTTGGACCTGGACAATCAGAGGATCCTCACCTCCCTCCTGTCCTTGGAACATTCATTCTGTCTCCACCCTGATTCCCACAGTGAAAACGACTTCCAAGGACACAGTCCTGAGAGAGAAATGTGTTGCTGAGACTGTCTGGATGGTATATGTAATTGAACCCCATCTAGGTCTCTCTATAAACATTTAAGATGCTGGTGAGAGGTGCAGAGATCTCCCCACCTAGCACCCAAGACAAGCCTCATATGTACGTTCCCTTGCTCTTCAAGCTTCCACCTACTCATCGGAAGTGGCCTGCCTCCTTCTCCCATTTCCCTCTGCCCTCCATGTATGGGAGCCAATTTTTGAACCAACAATATCCCCAATGGATCATTATATTCTGATTTTGATCCCTTGACTTTTGTGGATAATTCAAAGTGGTGTTTCCACTACTATCTTTAGTACCAGACATGTTCAAAAGTTCCCTACTCACTAAATTATCTCTTTACAATCCATCTACCTCTGTTGTCAAGGCCCAGGAAAACCTGCTTCTTCAGGGAAGCCATTCCTGATACTCGCAGGAAGCTCCCTCTTCAGGTTCAGCATCAGTGGTTCCATATGTGAGTCTCCTCATGCACACTTGAGGTGGCTCCCGTGCAAGGCTAGCTTCCATGACATGCGTGTATCTATTGTTTTTCTTTTAGTCCTAATGCGAACTTGGTGTATATATATATATATATATATATATATATATATATATATATAGTCTAAGAGAGGCACTTGTCCCTCTCTTTATTGATAAGGTCCTGCCAGGGAAACTGAATTCCATGTTAATCACCGGACTCTAGAAGTCAGATAGACCCACAGGAGAACATACAGACTTAAATAGTAAGAGTCTTGAAATGAGTCCAAATCATATTATATCAGCAAGAGAAGAAGGGACAGGCAAGTGGAAAATCATGTTGGCATGACTGAACATTTCCTTGTGAATAACCAGGCAGACTTCCCATAATGCCCCAGAGAGATCTTTGTGCTGAAGTAAATCATGACATAATTCATAAAATACTTTCTAATGATCCAAGTTGTGCAATGCATGACATGGACTGAAATAGCAGTAATGAGTTCTTCACTGGAGCTGTCCCACCCCAGGCTGAACAGCCATTAAATGAGGTTCTCAGCCCTGCTACACAAGCATCAGATGATGGCTCGAACTAGACACATTCAATATTAGCTCCAGCCTGAGAAGCTATGATTCTGTCTGAAAGCCACAAGAAGGTAGAGACTATGTCTCCCTGTGAAGGCCCAGAACCCACTGGATCCTCAAAAAGTACAGACTGAATAAGTGAATTAGAGCTGTTCCTTCTCGGATCCCAGGGGACTAGGTATCTCGCAGGTGCCCGAATCTGTTGACTGAGAAATACAAAAACAAAACTTTAGGAGGCTTCTGGGTAGTGAATTAGCTTTCAACAGCCAGAAAACTTTGGACTAAGAAGAATTCCTTGCTCTAAATTTCCCATTCTAATTGTGAAGACACAAGCAATAAATGTAATTACCTTGTATTCACATTCATGTCATAACTATTTCTTACCCGGTGTCTGTAACTATCTCAATTATCTGGAATGGCTTAATACCACAGTCAAAAACAGGCTAGAGTTGGCAATAACAATAAAGCTAAAGAGGGTCTTGGCTACTTTATGACTCTGTGGAGCCATTATGTTCCTCAGCATCCAAGTGAGGCAGATAACAAGAGGACATTAAAATTTTAGCATCCTCAAACAACAGTATGGTTATTGCTTATTAATTATACCAAAGGAGCACAACTAATGAGTTTAATAGGTAGCATTATGCATGCCAGCGACAGATCGGAGGAAGGCGGTGGGCCATATAAAACTCTTTAGAGGGACAACTGGCACCATCTATTACCGGTTACTTAGCATACCTAAGACAAATGGAAATAAACACAAAAGGCTGGGAGAGACCTTGATCCATGACCTTTCATTCTGAGTGTAGATTACAGTTTGTGCACTGTAATAGTCCTTTTCACAAAGATTCTTTCCTTTTCCCTTCAAAGAAAACTAGCAACAATTTTGAACCTTTTTTTTTTTTTCTTACCTCTCTTTGGCTCCCAATCAGAATAAAGGCAGAGGAAGTGGAGGGTGGGAGACAAATGTCTGCATGTTTGAGAAGTGCACCTATCATGAAAAGTAATTGATAGATCAAAAGGTAAGCATATTTTGAATTCAGAAAATGATGCTGTGTTGTTTTCCCAAAGAACGTCTGAAATCTGTATTCTTATCTTCATGCATTAGTGAACATACTACTCCACCAAAAGGTTATCATTTTAATTTTTTCATGTATTTTTAAATCCCCTATCTAATGTAAAATTGTATCTGATAGCTTTTTAATTTGTATATCCTTGGTTTCTAGTGCATTTTTCATTATGTCAAGTGTCTGCCATTTATTCTCCTATAAATTATTCATTCCTAAAAAAATATTCATTCTTCTCATTTATAATTACTTTATTAAGTTGTTTTCCCTATTAATGTGGAAACTATTTATGTATTCTGGGTATTGGTTAATAAAAACCCAGAGATATTGGGATGATCAGACAAGGACATTAAAACCTTGATGAGAAACATATTTAAAGACATAAAGTTAAATATAGTTATGATGAATAAACAAGTGAAAAATCTCAAAACAAATGGAAATTATTAAAAAGAATCAAATTAATGTAAATAATAAATACAATAACCAAAATTCACTTAGATGGATGGATGGATGGATGGATACTTAGATAGATTCAAAATCCTAGAATACATGGATTTAGAATCCCAGAAAGAGAGGAAAAAAAGAATGGGAAATGATAGTGGAAGGATATTTTGGAATCTATGTATTTGCCCTTATCCCCTTAATAGATCAGTTCCCAGGAACTGACTTCTCCATTCCTAGACACCCTCCATAGCAAAGACCCTGTGTTCCACCCTACTTAGTTGACTCTGTGAGCTAACCCTGTATCACACCATCACACCATCAACATCTCCTAGACAATCTTCTTTTTAGTATCCTATTTTCTGACCACTATCTCCCTCTCCTTGAGAAGAGTATATCCTGGAAACCTAAGACAACAATATTTGTATCTTCTGAGACTTTCCCTTTGTCAAAACCATCACTTTTTCACTGTGTCTCATCTTGTGCTGTCTCTATCTCTTCCATCTACAAATATGGAAATCCATTATCTCTAGCAACCCTTCCCAAAATCCTCAGTTCCCTTGCCCTACCCTCACTCTGAAGCTCAAGACCAACCCTTTGCCTTGTGTCTGTGGACTCTGTTGGAGTGCTCAGAACTGTGTTGACTGGTTGTACTCTATTTTTTTTAAGATTTTATTTATTTATCTGAGACAGAGAGACAGCGAGAGAGGGAACACAAGCAGGGGGAGTGTGAGAGGGAGAAGCAGTCTCTCCGCTGAGCAGGGAGCCCGACGTGGGGCCCAATCCCAGGACTCTGGGATTGACTGGTTGTACTTTAAACTGATGTCCATAACTCCAGTGCTTAATTAATATCATCTACTAAGTATTTCCTGGAAGTTTATTTTTCAGCCTCTCTGAAGAGGTTATATATGTTGTGATCTGTACTCCAACCTCTAGCATTCTGTCCTCCAATCTAGCCAGCCAATAACTTTCCCTAACTCATTATTAAAAAAAGAAAACTCACTGAAAGGCACTCACTCATTCTCCCTCTGATAAATAAATCAACAAAATTTTTTTTCTTTGCATCTGGACCTAGATGCTCTGTCTTCTCCTCTATCAAAACGGAAAATGAAAAATGTATCAGATTTTACCAAGGCTACTCAACCAACTTGTATTTGAGCACCTAGTGTTCTAACCCGATTTACCTACTCTAGAGCTTCCCTCACATGGTCATCCTTTCTCAAGCTCTATCAGTTTGTAAGTTACACTGGGATTTTATCAGTAACATCACAAAATGTGTTAGAAGACCGTTTATGGTCAAGATCCTACTTACCCGTGCTGAATGCAGCCACTCTGCTGTAACTTCCTCTGCTCCACTAGGACTCCCTCCTGGCCCTTTATCCACCCTACTCCTGCTACCTGCTCTACCAACACATCTTTCTTATCATAATAAATGGCTCCATTTTCCTGCCAGTTGCTTAAACAGGAAAACTAAGACTCACCTTCTACCCCTAACATTCCCTCTTCCCCAATATCCATTCCACTGGGACATCCTAAATGTGGATCTAACTACACGTCGATTGTGTTCTCTCCTTCTACCACCACTATCATCATCTCCACATGGAAGACACAGTGATCTCCTAACCAACCTTTCCTTTCCCCATCCTAACACCCACAATTCCTTATCCCCTAGAATGATCTTCCATAAACAAACTTTGTATCTCAGTACTTTTTGTTTGTTTGTTTAAAATTCTTCCATGGCCTTCATGCTTACAGTAAAATCCAAACCCTTTACCCTGCCTACAAAACCCCACATGAACTAGCCCTGTGTACGGTCTTAACCTCAGCTCTAAGTATTCTCCCACTTTCCCACAATGATCCCAACACCCTCACTTCCTTTCTGCTACTTGAACACAGGCAAGATAGTTCCTGTATTGGAGACACTGTGAAGATGGTTCCCTACGTTCTTTTGTCCTGACTCCTCAAATGGTCATCTTCCACATTTTTCTAATATCAATCTAAATTTCACCCTGAGACAGATTCTTCCTTTGTGTAAAGTCACACACACACACATACACATGCATGCATGCACATCTATTTCCCTCTCAAAATTTGGTGTGCTTTGAAATTATCATTTATTTAATGTCTCCTCTTCCTACCTATAAGATGGATGAGAATAGCAATCCTGTCTGACTTGTTTACTGCTGTATTCACATTGCTAAGAATGACCCTGAGTACAGAGTAAGCATTCAATAAATGTTTATAAAATGAGTAAAAAAACAAATGGGAGAGCAAATAAAATATTAAGCTCAGCTAGCTTCAAATTGCCTTCGGTTCCCATTAGTTTATGGACAGAGATAGGAGATGGCATTATAGTGGTTAATATTTATTAATTCAATTCTAGGTATTCGGGTGGCTCAGTTACAGGGGTACCGTTGTGATGTCAACATTTGATTATTGGACACACAGAAATATATATTACTTCTAAATTTAGGTTACTCTTTAAGAGCTGGGAAAGGATAGAGTTAAAATCAGGACACATGAACTCTGATAGAAGAAGCATATGATAGTAACAAAAATATGAGTTAAAACAGTTGCCTCTTAAAAACCAAGTCAGGGGGCACCTGGGGGGCTCAGTGGGTTAAGCCTCTGCCTCCGTTCGGCTCAGGCCATGATCCCAGAGTCCTGGGATCAAGTCCCACATTGGGATCTCTGCTCAGTGGGGAACCTGCTTCCTCCTCTCTCTCTCTCTGCCTGCCTCTCTGCCTACTTGTGATCTCTGTCTGTCAAATAAATAAATAAAAATCTTAAAAAAAAATCCAAAAGGATTAAAAAAAAAAAAACCCAAAAACGAAGTCAAAATTTTATAAATGACCTTGAGGAAGTTTGTTTTTTTGTTTTTTTGTTTTTTGTTTTTTAACCTGTAAATAGACTGTACTAAATCTTATTTAGAATCCATCACAGAATTCACACTCCATGCTCTATGATTGAAATCATTCAGGTTCAGGTTGAAATCCAGGGAGAAATCACGTGGGCACGGGACATCTGAATGTGGAAAGATACCCAAATTGGAAAATAGGGATAGCTAATATCTGTATCTCTATCTGTATCTATCCCTATTCCTATATCTGGATCTATATCCCATGTCTATCATATACGTCAATATCCTTACTGATTCAGGAAAATGATATATCAAATGAGAATTCTTAGTTTACTGTAACTTGTTATCTGCGTGTCCTTGAACAAGTCATTTCCTTTGTCTCAGTCTTAGTTATTTCATTTCTAAAGTGAGGGAATTAATAATGTTCAACACAGTTGCTATTATAAGTAAACTATATACAAATCTCTATAGATTCTAAACAACTGTGTGTGATAATTGTTTGCTGTTGCACAGATTTACAGAAATAGGGGAGAAACATGTTTGTTATGATAGAACCCAGAGGGTGATTACACTGCCTGTGATGCAGGTTTATTAGTGTTTACGTTATTGTTGTTGAAATTACTGTTGTTGTTTATGTAGCTAACATCTTTGAGTGTTTCCATGGGCCAAACACTGAGTGAAACACTTTTTAAACTCTTTAAACCACATCAAATCTTTGTCAAGTGAGTGTTGATGGAATACCAATTATATCAATGAGGATACTGAAGTTTTCAGAGTACAGTGGGAAAGAGTAAATTTCCCACTGCAATGAGCATCTGATAAGACTAGTGCCAGAACAAAAATCCATGCCCTTGGACATCACACGTCATGGTCTCACCCAGCAGAATATTAGCAAGGGTTAACTTGGAAAGTCAACTGCAATGAATTAGAACTTCCTTCCTCTTTCAAGCTAGGTGTACTAGATCTACTACAGTTGTCTTGACCTTGATGTACAATGCAGGATGTCCAAAATTCTGAGTTTCCATATATTGTGCCTAGATCCCATAAACCATCCCCTGCACTCTTTGCTGATTAACCACTCCTTCGACCACTGCACCCCTGTAACCACAGCAGTAAACACATTTTTTAAAGACTTTATTTATTTGACAGAGAGAGAAATCACAAGTAGGCAGAGAGGCAGGCAGAGAGAGGGGTAAGAAGGCTCCCTGCTGAGCAGAGAGCCTGATGCGGGGCTCGATCCCAGGACCCTGAGATCATGACCTGAGCTGAAGGCAGAGGCTTAACCCACTGAGCAACCCAGGTACCCCAGCAAACACATTTTGTAATATCCATTTACCCATCATATTATCTATGCCCATAACATGTCCATCTACATTATGTCTGGGAATGGAGAGTAAGAGCTTGGACCTACATATGTTTGCTATTGATGTGCAGATAATTTCTGGCATATCCTAGCTGCTGTTGGCCCATTCTAATCAGCCCAGAGGTCCATCTCTCTGAACTCAAGCCATCCTTGCCTCTCCTGCCCAGCATTCCCCCACTTCCCTTTGAATACAGAATATCAGCCAAGTTAAGGAGCCCTTGACCAAAAACCGCCATTTTACTGATATCAACATTTTGAGTTTGACACACTTTTAAAATTCCCTGTCTTACCTCCCCAAGATATTGAACTTAAGATGTTTTGAAAAACCAGTTCTCTAACTTAACTACTTAATTTTTGTCTGTTTTTTGGGTGCATCACATAGTGTGAAACCAACTTGACAATATATATCGTAAAATTGAGACCAATATAAAATGACAACTACAATATGTGATTCTGGACAAATTTTTCTTGGCTCTACTTCTATCTACATTTACTATGGTGAGAGATTTACTTCTCATTAAGATAGTCTAGCCAGTTAGTAGGCAGGGACAGATGGTAGAAAGTTCAATGTTATGTTGACCTCACAGCTACTCCCTAATAATATCTTCCTTTGTAGTACGCTGGAGCTTCAAAAAGAAGAAAACAATAATTTTTAAAAAACAGTTCACATGAATCCAGCGCATTTCACTTTACAAATCACAAAATATCTATCTCAATCCTCACCTGAACCTGGGGAATATGTATTATTAGTATCTCCAATTACAGAGGCCAAGAAGATTATATGGCTTTCCCAAGGCCACATTTTAGAATAAAGACAAAGTTATTACTTGAATACATTTTTTTCCAAGCTTCTAGTTATATATTTTCTCTACCTCACTATGGCAGACCTGCCAATATTTAAAAATAGACAGCAACCCAACTGCCTTCTCTATCCCAAACGAAAATCCCTTGGTTAGTATTTGGAGGTAATCTGCTTAATGTAATCAGTGTCCCAAGGAAAGGACTGTTATCCCCCTTTGCTAATGTTCTACTTGAGTTTGGGGTTTAGTCTGGCACCACTTACTAAGTGCAAATCTGAGGAGAGTGACAATTTGTTGAGGGTACAGAAACTGTCATTTGAGGATTAACACAATATCTATAGATATTTTATCTATGAGAGGAAATGGCATTTGTCTTCAAGCATTTGAACAATTTTTGGAAAATTCTATGTATTTTGTGTAGTTCCAGAAGCTAAGTAAGGATAGCAGATTCGTGTTAGAAGGAAACTAACTTCAGACCACCCTACCTTGTCTAGGTCAAGTCTAATATTACATTGTATCCTGAGTCCTTCTGATGAAAGAACATGTGAATTAATGAAGGTATTCAGAAGTCACAACTTTCCAACTTGAACACTGACTGCTTTAGAGGCATGATCCTAAAAGCCTAACTCTTAAGCCTGCACCTGAAGCACATTTTCATGACATAGGTATTCATCCATTGCTCTGTACCCCTGATGCCCATTTTCTATTTTAAACACCCATTATGGGACACCTGGGTGGCTCAGTCAGTTAAGTGTCTGCTTTCAGCTCAGGGCATGATCCTGGGGTCCTAGGATCCACCCCTAAATCAGGCTCCCCTCTCAGTGGGGAGTCTGGTTCTCCCTCTGCCCCTCCCCCCGACCTCGTGTACACACACTCTCTCTGTGTGTCTCTCAAAAATACATAAATAAACAAATTTTTGAAAAAGTTCTAAACCCCTATTATGTCCCCAATGGATCTCAGAAATAAATCAGTTAGGAATGCTTTCATATGCAAGTTGGTGGGATACTTGACTAAAAGTACATGTTGTAGAATTTTAGAGTTCACCTGGAGTCGATGACCCAAAACGTAAGATTAGAAATGTCAATGGCATAACATAGGGAACCCAACATCACTGGAAGAAGCTAAGTTACCAGACTCCAACAGAAATGAAGTAAGGGGGATGCCCACCATGGGTAGGACATTGGTCCAAAGCAGAATTTCTTGACATGGGATCTAATGGCCATCTGAATCACACTGGCACACTGTACAATCCATAATATTGGCTATTGTGATTATGTTGTAGAAAAGATCACTCTGGACATTCTATGATGAACAGATAGCTGCGGAGCAAAAGCAGAAGCAGAGGGGTCCCTGGGTGGCTCAATGGGTTAAAGCCTCTGCCTTTGGCTTGGGTCGTGATCTCAGGGTCCTGGGATCGAGCCCCGCATCGGGCTCTCTACTCGGCGGCGAACCTGCTTCCCCCTCTCTCTCTCTGCCTGCCTCTCTGCCTACTTGTGATCTTTCTCTCTGTCAAATAAATAGATAAAATCTTAAAAAAAAAAAAAAAGCAGAAGCAGAGAGACTGCACATGTTTCCATTGCTGCAGGTGGGAGAGGAGGGCTCGCAGGAAGTAGAGACATTCATACGTCATCAGATAGACATCTACATCCTAGCATTCGGAGATCTAGAGGAAGGTCACGCCCAACATGACAGCCTTACCTTTGAAGATAAACTTAGTCTGATCTACTTCTTCTGGGTGTTGGGAAGATGAACCACCTATTTATGAATTTCTTGAAAAATACAGAGAATATCCCATATTTATTTTTCAATATGTACTCTCCCAACCCCAATAATGGCACCAGCCCATTAGGAGTCAGTACATAACCTCCCAACCTCCCACCGACAACCAGATACCATAGCTATTTGCAGTAAATTTTAGAAACATGTCAGCCATTTAGGTAAATCTTCTCTAGATTCATTTAAATTTAATTGTATTGATGAATGTGGAGGCTAGTCATTTGGAATTGATTTCTATTGATTTGTGTCTAATTGAATTCAATTAAACCCCAGTGATTTGCCTTGAACAAATTAAATTGCACAGACTAATTAGATTGAAAGCATTCTCACTGAGATAGAGAGCATTCATGGGGATGAGCCCACTGTGATATGGCTTTAATATAGGCTCCTAGGGTGACAGTTATTGGGAAATTATTAAGACTCAACAAATGTTTCAATTATTAAGAACACAATTTATAGAAAGAGGAACTGCATAGGTCTTGTCATTACATTGAACTCTTTGGCTCCCTAATCTGTAAATAATTCAAGATTGATTCTAAGTGCTGCTCTACTAACGGTGTTTGACCTTACTTACAAGAAATAAGGAATGTCCACAGAGAAAAGAGGGGAGAAGGAAGTTAACACATACAGTCCTGGGTGATTCTTCTGTGCCTTTGTTTCTGAACATTAATACTCAGAATATACCTGCAAAGAGTTGCTTGTTGCTTGCTATGACTGCACCTTTACATTTAATATCCTCCCCAGCATTGTCGGTCCCTTATTCCTACCACTGCTGCAGGGACCTGTACTACAAGGTGCACTCCACTAACACCTCACCTCAGATCTTTGTCAGTCTTACTTATCCCCTGGGGCTTCTCTGTTGACATTACTGCAAGAAGCATCACAAGAATCCACAGGGAGACTATTACATGCAAATTAGAAGTGCAAAATAGTTAAAACCCCAAGGAGTGAAACTTAGAGTAAAGATGAGTGGGAGCTGTTATGAACGGAATGTTTCTATCCCTCAAAATACATTTGTTGAAGCCCTAACCCCCAAAGTGATGATTTTTAAGAGTCAGGCTTTTGGAGGTTATTAAATTTGGATGAGCTCATGAGGGTGAGGTCCTTCTGATAAGATTAGTTCCCTTAAAAACGAAGCAAGAGAACTAGCCAGCTCTCTCTCTCTCACTCTCTGCCATGTGAGAACTTGTCAAGAAGGCCATCTGCAAACCAGGAAGAGAGCCCTTGCCAACCCCCAAAACCTTGATCTTGAATTCCCCAGCCTCCAGAACTCAGAAATAAATGTCTGCTGCTCAAGTCATAGTATTTTGTTATAGCAGCCAGAGTGGAGTAATGCAGTAATTAATGGATAAATATTTTCCCACTTCTTTTGAATGGAGGTCCTGAGGTACTTTTCTTAAGGCTCTTAACGTGGTTACAAGGGACCAGTCTTTCAACTCCATAATGCGTCTTTGCTTTGGCTTTTCCTATTTCAGAGCTTGGCTCCTATACTTACCCTGCTCCCAAAATAAATATACTCGAGCCTTTGTTTCAGGTTCTATTTCTGGGAAACCCAGGCTAAGCCAATGTAGTTGTCTTAGATTTGCCTATACAGAATATGAAGCTTATACCAATAATATGTAGCAAATACTTCACAGCACAAAATTCATTGAACCTGCATTCAAATCAAGAACTGTGTTGCCACGTGCCTCTCAAGAGGAGAAGCCCATCAGGAGAACTCCTTGCCCATCCACAGGGATGCGGGACATACGTGATGTCTGACCTGATCCTTAGTGCTCCTGCATTGCTCCAGGTGCTGCCTTTATCAGCTCTCTAAAATTGGATTGACTGACGTCCATCTACGGATTTGACATCTGTCTATCTGGCCAAGTTTCTAATCCAATCAGGAGAGATTCAGGAGGTATTTCAGAAGTGTCAATCTTAAAATTAATCTCTGATACTCAACAGGCCAAATGATGAATGTAAGGAATGAGACCCCGGTGACGTTGCACACTTTGCTGCAGCATGTCACATTCTCCATTTTGTTGGCCTTGTATTCCTCCTAGATTTCCCAGTGTTAACTAAGGATCAGTACAGTCTCCTGGTCTTTGTTGCTGGGGCGGGTCCCAGCATTCTCTGTGTTCCAGCAGGTCCCCATTTTCCCAAGGTACTTTCCTAATCTGGATTAGTGTCTGATACAATATGGCTCCCTAGTAACTGTGAGAAGCAAAGGCAGAGGATGCGGATGGAGGTCCAAAGTCAGGTGACAGAGAAAACATGGGAAATTAGTTCAGAGGATGTCCAACCATAGACGCTTTCTTATTCCTGCCTAAGAGTTGGTTTTAGAGCTTGTGGATCCTTCCTGGAGATCTTCTCTGGAAATATCATAACTGACACCCAGTAAAAAAGAATAGACTGTCCACACCTGAGCTCATGACATGTTTGTCTGTCATCACCTATAAGCATAGGCTCAATGTCTTTAGGGAGTATTTTTCTGATGCTTACAGTCTGAGTACACTCATTGAGCATTTCGATAGCACTTTATGATTTTAGAACACAGGACCCCACATTTTCATTTTGCACTGGACCTTGTAAATTATGTAGCCATTCCTGGGTAAGTTTTTGGGGTGTTAATAAAGCTTAAACTTCCTGCAAGACTTCAGAAGAGCCTTAGCAAGGTGTTCACATGATTCATGTTTTGAGAAAATTTGGAATATTTGTATTGTAACAATTAAGACTTGTTCCTCATCACACATTTTCATAGTACTTCTGTGTGTATGACCTTATCACATCCACAAAGTAAACAAGGGAGGTGCTTGGGGCAGACATTTTAACCCTCAAACCAGGTTAAGGGCCATTTGGAGTTCCCACAGAATTTTGTTTTCCTTTCTTGTAACGGTTAGCAGGCTACAATCTGTCGGGGTCCCTCTTCTATAGGAAATCACAAGCTCTTGCCCAATGGAACTCATGTGTTATTAACCTTTGTCACCCTGGCTCCTGGCATGGAGCTGAACACTTAACAGACCACCCTAAACGCTTCTTTATGTGAAATTAAAACGTTTGCAAGACTTTCTGGAGGACACTACATAAGACAGTATTGTTTCCTTAAAAAGTGACAGTAATTTTCTTTCTTCCCCACCCCTCCATTTTACTCTTCCACCACAGAAAATTGAAGGGCACGGGAACCAAAGGACAGACAAAGCAAAATATTTTGAAAAGGTGCTAAGAAATTGTGATCCAAACATTTTGCCTACTGAAGACCTGAGACATCTGTGCAATCCTGGGTAACGAGCTCATTCTGCCTGGTAACTAAGGAGGCAGCTCCTGTGCCAGCAGGTCAGAAATTCATCCATATGTTCACATTTTTCAATAGCATCTGGGCATTTCTACTTCGAATCCTGAATATCAGAGCCAGAAAGGAGCTTGGAGAGCATCTGTTCCAGAACCACATTTCATGTTCCAGAAATTTGGATCCAGCAAGGACTTGAGGGTATGCTCAAGACCACATGGCACGTCAGAGTCTAAGCCAGAGCCAGTGCCCTCCTTGTCTGGGTGACAGTCTGTTTCCACCTAGATTTAAGTTTTCAGTCCTTGTCAGTGTCCCTTTCCCTTCCTCTTGCTCAAAAGAATAACATGAAATAACTAAAAGCAACAAAATAGTTCCAACGCTCCTACCTGGGTGTAGGACTGAAATAGATCCTAAACAGTATCCTTCAAATGGGGGTGGGGGGTGGGGAATGGCTGTTTCCAACCTTCTAATTCAAGTCAGACAAAACAATCAGAAAGCTGCAAGAAATACAACCGGAATTTTGAAGTTCCCAACTAAGAGGAGGGACTGGGACTGAATCCCCAGATACTACTTGTTCTGCATCTTATTAAGGCCATTAGTTCTGGTTTGGAGACTTGGAGCCCATGACAACAAAGGTCCCCTGACCCTCTCAATTTCTGCCAATCCCTAGGGAGGTGGACAAAGGCTGACATCAACCATCTGGCATGCTTGTGGGTAGAAGAAATATTCTGATGGGCTTCAAAAGCTTTGCCCCAGGTAAACTCCACTCCACAGCCAGACCTGGCCTCTGTCTGCTCCACTGCACATAGCTCTCCATTGCCTCCTGACCAACTCTCCTCACACATGCCCAGCCTACCTGTGCCTCTGTGCTGTGCACTATCCTTTCACAGTCTCATCTTACTGATTTTTGTCTGCCCCGGCACCTTTAGACTCCTCCTTCTGTATCTGACCTCTGCTGGGGACCTTCCTGTCACAAAGGCTTCAGACACACTGTTTGCATTTCTCCAGTATGCCAGCCTCCCTCTCAGCTCCCCACCACCCTCCCGCCTCTCCTCACGTCTCCTGTGTTCCCTGGCCACCCAGAAGCATGGGCCCCCTTCAGTTTTGGTTCTGGCCACAGGGTTCTCATCTTTATTCCTCTCCATGGTCCCCACCTCTCCTTACATTTGGACATATGTACGGATCATTCTCTCTGTCCCTTCAGGTCTCTGCTCAAATGTCACTTTAGGAGAAAGCTTTTCTGGCCATTCCATTAGATGGCCATCTGCCTAGCCTATAAAACTGCGAAGTTCTACTGCATGTCTCTCTGTGCGTACTCCCTCCACCTCACTGCCCTTAGGACAACACAGTACACAATTACAAAATCACAATGTTACATAAGGTTACTCTGTGACAGTATAGTATGCAATTATTTATGTTCTCTCCTCCCTAAACTAGAACGTGACTCTCTGAAGAGTCCTCCTTAAGGCAAGGACTCAAGGGCAAGTAGTTCATTTGGCAGATGGGGCAAACAAGGACAGGGCAGTGAGAACACAGAGTCAACTAGTAAAGAATGGGTTCTCCTGTCACTGTGGGTGACTGGACAGAGGGAAATCCCATGGGGTGTCCCTGGGAAATGCCTGGGAGTGATACCATCTGAGAGCCAAGCAACTGGATGTTTTATACACCGACTCTTCTCCGTCCTTGCTTGGGGCAGCTAGGGGCCCATCATGCATATGGCTTGCCCCTCCCCCCAGCTCTGGAGAAGTCCCCCAACCACGGAATTCAGTTACTGATATTTAGAAGTTGGTGAGAGCACCTGGCGTGGTAGGACTTGGGAGAGAGGAGCAGGACAGGGCTCGCATCTGGGACAAAGTACATTCAGGAAGCAGTCAGACAACTCTCCCATCTCTGCGAGCATGTCAGCATTAGGATTTCTCATGCATCATCATGAAGCTTCCTAACCTCCCTGTGGCTGAGCACAGTTTCCCTCATTTACACGTAAGAAAATTGAGTCTTAGAGGGGTGAGGTGGCTTTCGTAGAGTCAAGACCTAGAAACAATGAGGTTAAGTCAAGATCAAGATTCCTGTCACTAGATCCCTTAACCTCTTTTAACCATTAAAAAAAAAAAAAAAAAAAAAAAAAGGTGTGTCCTACAGAGAAAATTTGAGAAGAGGAAGCTAAAGCCCTCACTCCAGACAAACACTGTGTCCAGTGAGTCTGTCCTGGTTGCGGGGGGGGGGGGGGGGCTGCTAATCTGAAAAGGGTCCTCAGGTCAAATCAATCTCCCCAAACCAGAATATGAGGTAGAACATTGTCCCTATTGATATCCTTCCTTCTTTCCCCAGATATTTCATAGGTCCCCTCCCAAAATATCCAAATATCCAAAATTCTGCATGGTAAAGATTTAACTGCTGTTCCAGCTGGGAAAGCAGTTAACAAAATAAAATGAGCTTGAGGAAATTAGAAGGTTTACATAGTTCCTACAGTTGCTATCTTTGGTGGACAATGATAAAATAAATTAGAATAGAGGTATAAAAATATTTAAAGATGTGGTCTAGATGACAAGAATGACTAGCCACCTGACTTCAATTAGTCTCAAGTACTCCCATCAACACTTCACAATGGTGTGGAGGGCATTTTAGCTGAGCCACATCGGCCAATTTGTATGCTAATTTTGTCCTGGTCGGTTCCAAGCTCTTGGCAAGGTGAACTACACCCTGCAAAAAGAAGAAGAGAAAGGATGAGGAGGAGGAGGAGGAAGAGAAGGGGGAGGAGGAGAAGAAGGAGGAGAAGGAGGAAGAGGAGGAAGAAGATTGCAGAATTACCTTGTATCGCTTCATACCAACAGGATATTGGTTTTGAGATTGCATTTTCTCCTCTTTACAGAGTTAGATTGTAACTATTGTATGAATGTTGGCAGAAGACAGAAGACGCCTGAGTTGGAGGTGAAACCACCCATGGGAAAGCGAGTGGTATTATCATCACCACATTACCTTCGTTTCTCTTGCCCCCCCACCCCCTCACCCCCCATCCCATGGGGAGGCGAGCATAATATGGCCCAGATTATGGTTACACACACAGTGGGTTTGTTTCACATCTAAGGAATACCTGGTTTGGGAATTCTGTTACTTTTTTTTTTTTTTTTAAGATTTTATTTATTTATTTGACAGACAGAGATCACAAGTAGGCAGAGAAGCAGGCAGAGAGAGAGGAGGACCCGGGAATTCTGTTACTTCTATAGCAGGGTGTAAACTAGGTCAAGGAGGAAATGTTACCTCATCTCTCAAGGTCACCAGCTACAAAAACAACACTGAGAAATGGTCTGAGTAAAAGCATTCTTAGCCCCCTGTCCCAGCACACCTTGAAGAACCTGAAAAACTACAAGAAGCCCAAAGACAATGACTTTCTCTGAGACACCTGCCCCCCGTGTTCACTGAAGCATGGTTCACAATAGCCAAGCTCAGAACAACCCAAATTTTAATGTTTGGATGATCCCAGAGGACATTATGCTATGAAATAAGTCAATCGCAGAAGACAAACATTACACGATTCCATTTACAGGAGGAATCGAAATTAGCCAAACTCACAGAAGCAGAGAATAGAATGGTGGTTGCCAGGGGCTACAAGGAGGCAGAAATGGGGAGTTACAAACCAGCAGGTGTAAAGTTTCAGTTAAACAAAATGAGAACATTGTAGAGATCCAGAGACCTGCCATACAACATAGTAACTATCCTTAATAATAAAAGGTCATCCAGTTTAAAATACGTTAAGTGGTGGGGCAGCTGGCTGGCTCAGCCAGTGGAACATGGGACTCTTGATCTCAAGGTTGTGAATTTAAGCCCCAGGTTCAGTGTAGACATTTTTGTTTTTAAATAAAATCTTAAAAAACATATATGTTAAGTGGATAGATCCCATGGTTAACGTTCTTACCAAAAGCACATACACATGAAAGAACAAAGGGGTATTTGGGGAGGTGATATTCTTAGCACTTTGATTGTGGTGATGGTATCATGGGTGTTTGCATAGGTTCAAATTCATCAAAATGTATACATTAAGTATGGGCCATTCTAATATATACCTCAACAAAGTATACCTCAACAAAGCTTATAAAAATGGGATAGGCCCCGTGTTGGTGATCCATTATGGAAACTAGACTTCTGTGTTCATATCTTTGCAGATTTTTAAAAATATTTTAAACTAGATAAGTATATTGCCTACTTAAAACATAAATTTTGAGTTTTTATTTTAATTTCAGTTAGTTAACATACAATATTATATTAGTTTCAGGTATAGACTGTAGTGAAAAAGTACATTTTAATGAAAAAAAAGCTTAAAAAAATTAGGATTGACTTTATCCATATAGCAAACTTTTCAACTGTGACTTGGGAGTTCTTTGTACCACAAAATCAAATGTATGCTATGTATAGAGTAACTAAACAGCAGAAATGTTCACTTATTTTAAATAACATATATAAGATAGTCTTGTACACAATATATTGAATACAATGTAGCATGATTTCTTAAAATAAACAGTGCTTGAGTAGCTGTTGATTGTCACCTGCTTTCTTGGCAGAACATTACACAGGCTATGCAGGGTAACCATCTGTAACATATTTCTGGAAAGTAGCATCTGTCTTGCCTGGGCATACTAATGGTGTGTTTACATTTCAATGTAGTCACAGCCCAGTGCCCCACCAGACCCTTTACAGTGCAAAAATTTGAAAAAACAAAAAAACTACTTAAATATCTGAGCATGTGATTTTAACAAAAGTCAAAGATTTTCAACCTAGCTCAATGCCTTTGAGTTTCACACTTACTTGATCATTCGTTCAACAAAAATGCATCAAGAACCTGAAATATCCCTGACATAAACAGAGAGGGTACCAGTGATTCTACTTGGAGTAAAGGCATCAATCACCCAGTAGGGCAAAGAGAACTTGCAGAAATTATCCCACTTTGCAAACATTTCACCGAGAACCAGAAAGGTCAACTTGGCCTATGGTCACCCAGCTGGGAAATGCCATGAGGTGGAAGACTTCACAATGGAAGGAAAAGCTTCTTTACCTAAAAGAAATACATGTCTCCCAACACCCCATTCCTTATTCTTTCTCCTCTCCTCTCTTTGCCTCTCCTCTTCCTCATCGTCTCCCTGCTGCCACAGACATGCAGACACACAGTCCACAGATGCGCTTCATAAAGCCCAGAAGAGAACTACGTGGCCTATGTTCAGGCAAATATTCCAACACACAGTTAGCCTCAACAGAGTTCGCCTCAACAGAGTTCACCTCAGCTGGTTAATTCTGAAATTGCCCCCTTCGTCCCTCCAGCTCTTGGCCCTCCTTAGCATTTCTTGATTTCATGGCTAGCTCTCACCCCTGACTGAAAACGGCTGTTTTAGAGAATTGAGAGATGACCACGGCAGCCATCTGGGCAACGATTCGATCTGTCAAGGGAAAAACAGAGACAGAAACCCTTCACGGGGGTTGGAGGCCCCACTCCATTCAGAGATGAAGTAATAGAACCATTTTCCTTACAGAGATATTCTGTGTATGGAGTTCATGTCTAATTTTCTGGAGTGGTGAGTCCCAGGATGGAAAGTACTTGTGTCTCCTTGACCAAATATATTAGAGCTGGCTGCCTTCAGACTTCGAGTGGCATGACTTGAAACACCACAGACACTGACAGTTGAACTTGAAGATAAGGAGAAAAACAGGTGGTGGGGAGAGCTATGTGGTACCTAGTCCCCAGAATGATGAGGTGTTTAGTCAGCCAAATCAGAGACCCTGCGGGGAGCACCCAAACTCTGAGGTGTTGCAAGGAGATGCTTTACTTCCTCGAAGAGACAAAAGATGACAAACTAATTGAGGACAGCATAACTCATTTAAGGTCATTTTGACTTATTTGTATGATGTTTATAAAGCCCCTAGCAGAATAGCTGAGTGAGGAATGTCAGGATCCGGGAGGAGATAGAGCTCTTGCTGTGTTGGGGGTCGGGGGGTGGCGGGCAGGCCAGCACAGAGATAGCAGGAGTTCCTGCTGTAAGAGAATAAAATGCCCTAGAAATATTAGAGGAAACAGTTTGAACTTAAAGTGGGGGGAAACAGGAGGCATTTACCAGAAGAGATAATTCTGCATTCCCCAGCGGCTCAGACGCATGCCTTCCCTCTCCCCACTGCACTGACCTGCCTTAAATTCTCATGCTTCCCCAGAACCTCTGCTGGGGCTGTTCTCCCTGATAAGGAACTTGCCCCCTTGCAGTCTGGTATTCATATGGGCAAAGGAGTGATCTTACTAAAAAGAGAAAACATGGGCATGGAATTCTCTGTTTAAATATCCTTCCACAGGTAGCTTCTTGGTGAAGAGTTTTTGGTCCTTGAAAGCACCCTACAAGGCCATAATAAGCACACTGTTCTCCTTACCAACATGTAACATTCTGCGTCATCACTGAGCTTTCACTGCATAACAAATAGCCCCCAAAACCAGCACTTAGCTGGACATCTCGGGAATCTTCTAGCCTGGGCTGTTTCAATCCTCTCTGCGTGAACAGTTAAATTCAACATAAGTTAAGATGTCTTGCCAAGACACAGTACAAACCAAAAGACTTAGGATAAGAGAGATGACAGAAAGAGAACCAAAACTCATTCCCATTGGAGACTTTTTCTGCAGTGCAAGAAAGAATTTGAATTGGTCCTTGAACAGCCAGGTCCATGGAACTGAGAATGACCTTGTCCCTGACATCTGGCTGAGACCTTGACATAGGTTAGCTTATGCCTTCCTTTAAAGTCCCCCAAACAGACACTCCTAACCTTGTTTTACAGATTAAAAACTGAGTCTAAAAAGCAAAGAAACTTGCCTAGGATCCTACACCTAAAAAATGGAGTGAGCTTTCCTACACAGGTCTCTCTGACTCTGAAGCCCAAGAACTCCCCACTCGGTCAGCTTTAGAGAAGACAGACAGCTAAGTGACAATACATTTAATGTGAAAATTAAAATTAAAATCTATAAAAAGTACAAACACTAGTATTATCTATACGGAGGAAATGCATTCTAAGACCACTTGTACCAAAAGCACCACAGCCTAGCTTGCTGGTAAGAAGTCAGGTCGAGGTGGGTTCCCAGAACTCAGCTGTGAGCCTTCAAGACTTGTGGCCGTTGGAATGTTCTCTTATATTTGAGGGCCTCGTATGCTTATTGGTTGGTGCGCTGATCTATTGAGACAGTAAGATGACCTAAAGTATAGCTTCAAAGATCAAACAAGATCATCACAAAATGATCAGTACTATTATTTTCACTCTCTCAAAAAGAGGCTATTAGGGGAAGGAAACTGGGATATTGTGATTTATAATAAGAAATATATATTTGGTTTCCCTTACCTTTTCTGGCATATTGTGTTAAAACTCTTGGGGTGCCTGGCTGGCTCAGTGGGTTAAGCCTCTGCCTTCAGCTCAGGTCATGATCTCAGGGTCCTGAGATCGAGCCCCACATCAGGCTCTTTGCTCAGCAGGGAGCCTGCTTCTCCCTCTCTCTCTACCTGCCTCTCTGCCTACTTGTGATCTCTCTTTCTGTCAAATAAATAAAATCTTTTTTAAAAAATTAAAAAAATAAAACTCTTGAAATGTGTGAGAGATAAAGCTGTCTTTTGTTATGTTAATGAGGTGGCTTTTGGACTCTCTTAAGGATGGGGGCTGGTTACTAGGAGAACCAACCACATGATTAGAGGGTTGAAACTTTCAGTCCCACCACATTGACCTGGAGGTGGAATCAATCCCTAATGGTCAATGGTTTAATAATCATTTAATTTAATTTAATTCAATTCAATTTAATTTAATAATCATGCCTACCCATATAGTGAAGCTTCCACAAAACCCCAAAAGGACAGTGTTGTGAGAGCTCCCTTGGCCGATGAACTCCTGGAGGTGCTGGTAGAGCACGACTGGAGAGGACTTGGAAGCCCCACACCCCTTCCCCACACCTTGCCCTGGTCATCTCTCCCATCTGGCTGTTCCCGAGTTCCATCCTTTTACAGTAAACTGGTGATCTAGTAATTAGAAAACTTCTCCACGTTCTGTGAGGCACTCTAGCAAATCAATTAAACCCTTGGACAGGTCATGGAAACCTCTGGCTTATAGCAAGTGGGTCAGAAGCACAAGTAACAATCTCTGGACTGGCAACTAGCATCTGAAGTGTGTGTGGGCAGTCAGAGGGTGGAGGGCAGACCCACAGGACAGAATCCTTCATCTGTGGGACCTGATGGTATCTCTAGGCAGAGAGTGTCAGAATTGAACTGAATTTTTGGACACCCTGCTAGTATCTGAGAATGGGTTGTTGGTGAGGGAAGTCTACACACACACACACACACACACAGGAATTGGGTGCAGGAACCCAAAAGAGTAACATTCTTAGATGAGAGTGTATCCATTTGGGAAAAGGGAAATGTAAATAGTGGCATGAAAAAGGCCCATGTTGGACAACTCCATCATACAAAACACAATATTTGGGTTCATTGGATCCAAGACAACGCCAGCATTTGGACAAAGAGGAAACAAATTTATAATAGAGACATCCAGGGGTGCCTGGGTGGCTCAGTGGGTTAAAGCCTCTGCCTTCCACTCGGCTCATGATCCCAGGGTCCTGGGATGGAGCCCAGAGTCGGGCTCAGCAGGGAGTCTGCTTCCCTTCCTCTCTCTCCACCTGCCTTTTTGCCTGCTTGTGATCTCTGTCTGTCAAATAAATAAATAAAATCTTTAAAAAAAATAGAGACATCCAGTAGGTAATGATCTCTGGTGTTTGGATCTGGGTGAGGTTCATGGCAAAAATCACAGTGGAAAGTATTTAAGTCTTTGTAAACATCCCATCTACAAATCACTGAAAGTTTGAATACAATCTCACATCATTCATACCCAACTGGCTTTGACAAATAGAAGGTGCTCAGAACTGGTTGTGCAGTCGGCCCCTACTCTGCATTTCCTACGTGCATATAAAACATCCATTAAATAAATTAAATAATAGTTATATTGCAATAAGGGCTCTGAGCTTTATCTTCATGTGGACCATTGAACTATGTCCTTTTTTACTCCTCAGATAACTTTCACTTAAGAGAAAAGGAAGATCCAGAAATGTTAGGTATTATGAATTACTAAGGTTTGGTAATTAAATGAGACACATTTAACACATAAATGACCTATTGTCCTGGGACAAATTTAAGAATTTTGGGGTTTTCACAGAAGAGAAGATACCAGGTCAGAATTCTCTATTGACAAAGCATGTTCTTTCCGGTACTGCTTAGTATCTGGGCATTGTGAACCAAGGATGCACACACAGGCAGGAGCTCTTTAAGAGGGAAGGTGGCATTTGGGCAGCTAATAACATCTAACTGAAGACTGACAGCATGCATACATAGGACACAAGACAAGCGCTAATCCTTCCTTCTTGTTACGAAACACTGTGGACACCCAAGAACAGAGTCTGCAACTACACACATCACACACTAATTTTGACAACTAAAGTATGTAACTTTGGACAAGCTATCCACCTTCTCTGTGTTCCATCCCATCATCTATAAAATGAAAGAAATTACAGAATCTGATATGCAGAGTTTTGTTGTGAGGGAGAAATGAATATATGCGGAATTTAACACAATCCCAGACATATCAACAATCTTAATAACTACTAGCTATGACTATTATTATAGTATTTTCCACAGATTGACTTGCAAAGGCATGTTGAATCATAGCCAATAGAAATATTTGTAATTCCGTAGGGAAATATGCCTTCTTTGATTAAAGCTTTTTATTGTAATTTTTATCAGCATTATCATTAACGTGATCATCATTGCTGTTAGAGTAGGTCATTAGTCATATTGATAGAGGTAAGAAGTTTAACTGTGCTGACATCAGCCATATAAAGGTGTAGTACTATTGAGCTACAAATCTTCTTGTTTTATTGGTTCCTAGAAAATTAAGGGTAAGCAATACAAGTATCAGACACTACACTAGGAAGTTTATATAAACCACTGAATCACAGCAACCTTCTGCTTTGAGTACAAGAACTGTACTTTATACATAAAATTGAAGTAGAGGCTAAAATTTTGCTTAAGATTACAGGATCAGTATTTGATAGATTGGGGCTGTAACGCAGGTTTCACTAACAGTCCTGGTTCTTTGCATTACCCTACTCTATTTTTGGAATGGATACATTGTAGGGAATGGATTTCAGTTTCTAGGTTTCGTAAATTAATCAGCACTGTGTTGTAATAAGATGTGCAGAGGATCCAATATCAGGAGACTTGCCTTAAGCCCTGAGCCCTTCCACTTACACGAATGAACTTGGGCAAGGCTATTTGTCCTCTTTGGGACTCAGTTTCCTTATCCATAAAATGGGTGCCCATAATCTCTACTCACAGATGGTTGTCAGACCTATGTAAGAAAATGAGAGACTCTTAACTTTAGGAATCAAACTGAGGGTTGTTGGAGTGGAGGTGGGGGGGGTGGTTGGAGTCACTGGGTGGGGGACATTAAGGAGGGCACTTGATGGAATAGAGCACTGGGTGTTGTATGCAACCGACAAATCATAGGATTATACCCCTGAAACTAAAAATATAGTATATGTTAACTGAATTGGATTTAAATAAAAAAAAAAAAAGCATATGAACATGGGAGTGCTTTATGTATTGTAAAGACACTGGGGAATGCATTTGATAAATCACATCATGTCAGTAAATTAATGATCTTCTCAGTTATCATATATACTCAGGCAGCATCACATCCTGGGTCCGCTACACCTTTGTCACTCTTTTTAACGCAATCCTCACTTCCTCTTTTCTAGTCTGAACTAGACTGAACCATCTTCAGTCTAGTTTGAACCATCCTTCATTACATCAGCAAACGATGTGAGCTCTGTTTAAAAATGTTAGGTTTATGTCCTTCCATGGTCACTGCTAACCACCTAGCCCAACCCACCATCACCTACAACTGGAAAACTCACAACCTTGATGACACACTGCCCTGTTTTCACTTCTACCCCTCTAGAGCCCATTTGTCCTAGATCTTAGATCATGCCACTTGCCTCCTTAAAAAGTCTCCATTATGCTAACAGTGAAATTCAAACCCCTTGCTGTGGCCCTAAATGGGCTGAAACCATGGCTGAAAACTCAGGGGTATAGGGAAGCTCTATTTTTAATTTCTTGAGGAGATTCCTCAAGAAATTAAAAATAGAGCTTCCCTATGACCCTGCCATTGCACTACTGGGTATTTACCTCAAAGACACAGATGTAGTGAAAAGAAGGGCCATCTGTACACCAATGCTTATAGCAGCAATGACCACGGTCACCAAACTGTGGAAAGAACCAAGATGCCCTTCAACGGACGAATGGATAAGGAAGATGTGGTCCATATACACTATGGAGTACTATGCCTCCATCAGAAAGGATGAATACCCAACTTTTGTAGCAACATGGACGGGACTGGAAGAGATGATGCTGAGTGAAATAAGTCAAGCAGAGAGAGTCAATTATCATACGGTTTCACTTATTTGTGGAGCATAACAAATAACATGGAGGACAAGGGGAGATGGAGAGGAGAAGGGAGTTGGGGGAAATTGGAAGGGGAGGTGAACCATGAGAGACTATGGACTCTGAAAAACAATCTGAGGGTTTTGAAGGGGTGGGGGGGGGGGAGGTTGGGGGAACCAGGTGGTGGGTATTGGAGAGGGCACGGAGTGCATGGAGCCCTGGGTGTGGTGCAAAAACAATGAATACTGTTATGCTGAAAAAAAAATTTTAAAAAAAAGTAAAAAAAAAAAACAAAAAACAAAAAACAAACAAACAAAAAAAACTCAGGGGTCAGCAAACTGCGGCCTGCACACCAGCGGCTGGCTTTTGTCAGTAACATTTAACTGGTATGGAGGTATATCCTTGCAACAGCAGCATTTTGTGGTTGCTTTAGAGACCAGGGGGCTCTTAAAATAAAAAATATTTACTATCTGGCCCTTTCCAGGAAAAAATCTGCCAACCAGGGGCACCTGAGTGGCTCAGTGGGTTAAAGCCTCTGCCTTTGGCTCAGGTCATGATCCCAGAGTCCTGGGATCGAGCCCCGCATCAGGCTCTCTGCTCAGCACGGAGCCTGCCCGCCCCCCCACTCTCTGCCTGTCCCTCTGCCTACTTGTGATCTCTGTCAAGTAAATAAATAAAATCTTTAAAAATAAAAAAATCTGCCAACCATAGACTGAGCGATTGCTGATGTCCCTCCAGCTCTGACTTAGGAGAGAAATCTGCCTCTCTTCTTTCTTTCTTCCTATCTTTACAATCCTCTCTTCTACCAACAACCCACGAAGGGTTTTCCTCTTTCTTTGCCTTCCTCCTTTCTCTCTCTTCCTGTTCCTCTTTCCTTCTTTTCTCCACAGTGAGATAAATCCCGGATAAATACACTGAGCCTTCGTGATAATAGGAAGATGTGCCCCTGGGGCTCCTGGGTGGCTCAGTTAAGTGTCTGACTTCAGCTCAGGTCATGTTCCCACAGTCCTGGGATTGAGCCCCATATCAAAGTCCCTGAGTAGGGAGCCTGCTTCTCCCTCTGCCCCTGCCCCCACTCACAATTGCACACTTGTGTGCTCTCTCTCTCTCTGAAATAAATTTAAAAATACCTTAAAAAAAAGAAAGAAAGAAAGATGTGCCCCTCCTTCCTGCCAGATGTAACTGGAACTGGTGCCAGGACCCATGGCTTGACCTCTGTAGCTGGGACAGGATGGAATCCTACAGTTGCCCACGTTCTGGGGATCCTTAAGCAGGAGACAACCAGGACATGGTTCTGAGTGGCCGGACATTTCTCGGACACTACTGAGGCTTTGCACTTGGTTCCACACTCTCCCTACTCTTAAAAAATCATTTTGTTCAAAAAAAAAAAATGAGAGAGAGAGAGAGAGAATCAAAACAACAGACTCTTAACTACAGAGAACTGGTGGTTGTCAGAGGGGAGGTGGGTGGGAGGATGTTGAAACAGGTGCGGGGATTAAGAGGACACTTATCTTGATGAGCGCTGGGTCATGTAGAGAATTGTTGCATCATTACATATATTGTACATGACATTAATATAACACTGTTAATTATAGGAAAAAATTAAAATAAAGTGAGTTTTCTGTAAAAAAAAAGGCATTTTGTTCATTTAATTATTTTATAGTAGATTATGAACTTCTTTTTTTTAAGACTTTTTATTTGTTTATTTGAGAGAGAGAGATCACAAGTAGGAAGAGAGGCAGGCACAGAGAGAGAAGTAAGCAGGCTGCCTGCTGAGCAGAGAGAACGATGCAGGACTCAACCTCAGGACCCTGAGACCTGAGCCAGAGGCAGAGACTTTAACCCACTGAGCCACCCAAGTGCCACAGATTATGAACTTCTTAAGAGTAAGGGCTATCATGTTTGTTCACATGATCATGTATATACAGTTGACCCTTGAACAACACCAGCATGAGGAATGCCTCTCATGACCCCTACACAGTCACAAATCTGTGTGTAATTTCTGGCTTCCTACAAACCTGACTATGCACAGCCTGCTGTTGAAACGAAGCCTTAACAATAGCACAATCTATTAGCAAATATTTTGTACATTATCTGTATTACATACTGTAGTCTTACAATAAAGTCAGCTAGAGCAAAGAAAACAATCTTAAGAAAATCATAAGGAGAGAAAATCCATCTACAACACTCTGCTGTCATTACTGGGAAAATCCACATATAAGTGAGCCTGTGTGGTTCACCTCCATATTGTTCGAGAGTCAACTGTAAATCACAATGCCTGGTGTTTAGGTTCATTAAATGTTTGTTGAACTGAACAGCTTTCTTCAGAATTATAGGTTTCTTGTTAGTGTCACGTGATGTTATTCTGATGAATTCTATAGTGTGACTCGGTCTTATTATTTGTGTGTTTGAGAGAAAATATAGAAAGTAGAAACTGACACTTTTGGTCCATATTATCCTTACAGGGATGAATAAACGAGGAACAACTAATGGCATGCCTTTTATAATCTGGATGGTTTGAGGGGGTTCTGCCCTTAAATGAGGAAACATCAAACACCCTTCCCTCCAGCCCTCTGCTCTGTAATGGTCTTCGGTAAGGAAGATGCCTGGGTACAGCCAGGCTTAAACTAACCTGCGCTCGATACTCAAGTGTGACCAAATCCACCTGCGAGACGTAGGACACATTTCCATGATCTGCTCATCAGTTCAAAGTGGGTCCAATTAAAGCTTCATTTGCAGGAAACTAATCATAGTTTCCTGCAAATTGGAGGAAATGCATTTCCAATCAAATACATAATTCCGCTTCCCTTCTGAGTCAGGATTCCTGATGTTACATGACATTTAGCAGTCAGCATCACCCTCAGAATCGTTCCTTTTGGGAAGGGTTCCTTACATTATGAACACAATTCTAACTGGCTTTGACCGAGCATATGTTTTCTGCTGATCTTCTCCCAATCTTCCATCATTACATTTGCAAACTTTGACATCAATTCAACCATTCTTCCATCCAACTGTTGTCTTATCTGAGTGTGAGTAACGATGGCTTCCATTTACAATACTGAGTTGACAGATAATTTCCAAAGGGCTTTACTTACTGTAATTCATTTCGTCCTCAAACTAACCACAAAAGGATCACATGCAGTTGTCATATTTTAAATAGCAGTACCAACAACAACAAAACAGAAGGATAAAATGATTCAGTAAATTGTTCAGAGTTGCATAGTAAGGAAGTAGTGAAGCACATATTTGTAAGTGGGTCTGTTTAATTCCTTACTTTGTTCTCATAAGTCCTTAGCTATATTGATTTTCAGGCCCATCAAGGGTGGAACAACGGAGCAGGACACTGGACAGTCATCACGTTGCATTCCATCACTGCAAGACATTACTGCTTTAGCCTGGATGTTCTGGCAATGGCAGAAGCTGGAAAGGGTTGGTCAGATGACCTTTTCCTCCTAGTCTTTCCCAATCTGAGAGATCCTTTAGGGAAGGGGCTGGCAAACGAGGTTGATCACATTTATGCATGGTTGAAGGAAAAATATCAAAAGGAAATATTTTGGGCTACATGAAAATTATTTGAAATTCAAATTTCACTATAAACAAAGTCATATCAGAACATAGCAACACTCATTTATTTTTGTCTTGCCTATGACCACTTTTGCATTTCAACAGCAGGACTGAATAGTCAGAACACAGATCAGATGGATAACAAAGTTTAAAAGAGGTGCTATCTGTTCCTTTAGTTTATTTGGGGTACATTTATTTTGGGGTACAGTCTCATTGTCATCTCCTGTGTGAAGGCTTGCTTTGTTTCTCTTGAACATGAAAAGTGCCAGTAATGTCTGGCCTGTGGTATACAATTTCACTTCCACTGTCGGGACTGAAAGGCTTTAATTCCAGTGGGTCTAACCATGATTGATGCTTTGAAACCCTCTATAATAGTCCTGTCCAACAGAATTTCTTGTGTTGATGGGACAATTATCTCTCTGTGCTGTCAAATATGGCATACGTGACCATATGTGGCTACTAAGCCACTGAAATGTGGCTAGTGCAGCTGAAGAATTCGATTTTGGAATTTGGGTTAATTCAAACTTAGATCTCAGCTCCCACATGGGAGAGTGAAGCTCTAGATATTCCCTGCCGAGTCATGGGAGTGGCCTCAACTTGACTCAATTCCCCACTGGCATTCTATCTTTGGGACTCTCCTGCTATTTGTCAGTGCTCTGTTTCACTGAGAATAGTTTCCCAATCACGTAGATACCATATTTTTAGTTCAATCACTTGGGGCCACAAAAAATAAGCCTAATTTCCCTGAAACTGTCAATCTTTCATGTCTGAAGTGAGAGTGTGTACCGACCCATTAAAATATGTTGAGAAGCTTGTTGCATCCTCCAAGTTTAGGCTGGAAGCAAAGGTGGTGCACCACCTGCTGGGTATTCTCTGCCCAACATGGAAACTCCTTTCTATCTAAGGGTTTGGGTTCTAGTGGGTAGCAGGGATCCAACCAGGGATGCCCACATCTTCCTTTTCCCTGTCTGGAGGAAGCTAAGGGTCAGGTAGATAGCTAAGCTTCATCAGTAAATGGCTTTCACCCTCCATGTTTAATTTGGGAAAAAAATTAGACAAATGGAACAGAGATGGGAGATCACTCACAGCAGAATGGCAAAGTCCAGTGACTGATATTCTAACCAGAGAGTTTGACCCTATCCCTTGCCTATGTTCTCGGTTTCTTCTATGCTTAATATTTTGGTCCATTGTACCAACCCTGGTCTCTAGCCTTGTCATTGCTTCTTTAAGATATACTTTCAGAAAAAATATACAGTGGAAAAAAGACAGTCTCTTCAATAAATGGTGCTGGGAAAATAGGACAGCTATGTATATAAGAATGAAACTCGACCATTCTCTTACACCATACACAAAGATAAACTTGAAATGAATAAAAGACCTCAATGTGAGGCAGGAATCTATCAAAATCCTAGAGGAGAACATAGGCAGTAACCTCTTCATCATTGGTCACAGCAACTTCTTTTAAGATATGTCTCCAAAGGCAAAGGAAACAAAAGTGAAAATGAGCTTTTGGGACTTCATCAAGATCAAAGGCTTCTGCACAGCAAAGGAAACAGTCACCAAAACAGAGGCAACCCATGGAATGGGAGAAGATATTTGCAAATGACACTACAGACAAAGGGCTGATATCCAAGATCTCTAAAGAACTCTTCAACACTCAAAAAACAGATAACCATGTCAAAAAATGGGCAGAATACATGAACAGACACTTCTCCAAAGAAGACATACAAATGGCTAACAGACACATGAAAAAATGTTCATCATTATTAGCCATCAAGGAGATTCAAATCTAAACTACATTGAGATACCACCTTACACCAGTTAGAATGGCCAAAATTAAGAAGATAGTAAACAAGTGTTGGAGAGGATGTGGAGAAGGGGAAACCCCCTTACACTGTTGGTGGGAATGCAAGTTGGTGCAGCCATTATGGAAAACAATGTGGAAATTCCTTAAGAAATTAAAAATAGAGCTACCCTATGACCCTGTAATTGCACTACTGGATATTTACCCCAAAGATACAGATATAATGAAAAGAAGGGTCATCTGTACCCCAATGTTCATACCAACAATGGCCCCAGTCACCAAACTGTGGAAAGAACCAAGATGCCCTTCAACGGATGAATGGATATAGAAGATACGGTCCATATATACCATGGAATATTATGCCTCCATCAGAAAGGATGAATACCCAACTTTTGTATCAGCATGGATGGGACTGAAGGAGATTATGTGAGTGAAATAAGTCAAGCAGAGAGAGTCAATTATCATATGGTTTCTCTTACTTGAGTAGCATAAGGAATAACACAGAGGACATGGGGAGATGGAGAGGAGAAGTGAGTTGGGGGAAATGGGAGGAGGAAATGAACCAAGAGAGACTGTGACTCAGAAAAAAACTGAGGGTTTTGGAGGGAAGTAGTGTGGGGGGTTGGGTAAGCCTGGTGGCAGGTGATTAAGGAAGGCACCTATTACATGGAGTACTGGGTGTGGTGCATAAACAATGACTTTTGGAACACTGAAAAAAATAAAATAAAATTACAAAAAAGTAAAACATAAATAAAAATAAAAATTACAAAAACATATCCTCAAAAAAAAAAAAAAATGACATGCTTCCAAAAATGTCTTGTCTGTTTCAGACAGCTAAATGGATTTTTGTGATTTACAACCAAAAAGCTAAAGTGGGGTGACTATAGAAATTGCTTCTGTGGAATTATAACTGGTTTTGAGGTTATTAGTCAAGTTTCCAGGTATCAAGAGGAATTTTGCAGGATGTGGCTGGTTTGGGTTGACTTTGCTCACATATAATGCAAAAGTAGTCAGGACTAACTCTGAGATGGCCAACCATGTCTGCAACCCTCAAATGAACAAGCAGGGACAGATATAGCATAGACCCTTGGGGGCCACAAGGAAGAAACAGGTGTGTGATGGTCACGATCATAGCGTGATGATCTAATGCTGGTGGGAAATAGAAGGAGAGGGAAGAGAAGACAGGAGCACAATAACCCCAGCAGTGTGAGTTACATAAAATTCCATTTTCTCTTTTCCGCCCTGGCTTTTAGAAAATTCAGAATTAAGTTTAAAGCTTTGAAAGACAGAAACTATATAAAAGTACATAACCAGCGGACTTGGCTTATTTATTCTCAGTCTCTCGATATTGCTTTAGATTTTATATTCTTGTTGTAAGGATCTTGTATATATTTTTGAGTTTAGGTTATCTCTAATACTTGTTTTGGATGTGGGTAAGGTACAAATACAAAATAAATTATTCATCCTTATTCAGAGGAACAAAGCTTTCCTGGGCAAAGACAATGGCTAGGTGTGGGGATCAATGATGTGGCTCCTTCTGTGAGAAACACACGCTATCCCTGGGAAGAGATCTGTGTAAACAGCTCACCAGCAGAAGCTTTGGGAGTTAAATCCGGTGGTCCAAGCTACTGAGAGAGGAAGTATAGAACAGCAAAAGAATAGCAGTGAGGGGAATTCAGGGCCTAGTCCCCTACTGAACTATGATCTCCAGGAAGTCAGGGTCCAGGTCTGCATTCATTCACATTTAGTCAACTTCATTGCAATAAACATTTACCCAGAGTCTCCTGTCTTCCAGGACCCTTAGTAGACTCTGGGACTATGAAGATAAGTAAGTCATAAGTTAGCTTGCATTCTCCAGGGGCCAGCAATCACGACAGAAACAACAATCACGGGGTGTTAGGTTCCTAAGACAGAGCCTCATCATGTCAATGTGTTTTCAGAGAATATGACTCTGAAAAGAGAGCCATGAGAGAATGATGCCTAGAATTGGAGGTTGGCTAAGAAATCAGCATTTGAGAATCTTTAAAAAAGAGGATTGGGGGGGGAAAGTATGTGATACTAGCCATCAGCAGAGAAAAGATGCCAGGAATTACAACCATTCTGCAGTAACTGATGTTGGCTAGGAATCACACACACTTGTGGTAATTGAATGGAAAAAGTAACCTTCCAACAGTGAAAAGTATGCCCTCAAACTTTCATTATGTTATTTCCCTCAAGAGCATTTGTTGCATGTTTGCTATGTTCCAGGCACTGGGTACTCTAGAGTTATAAAATTAATCATGCAATACTTTCCTACAAAGAGCTCCATCATAAGTGCTATGATGGCAAGAAGCTCAGACACTACAGAGAAAGGGGAGAGAGTGTTGCTTTATGGGAACCCTAACGAGAGACAGGTCAATTTTATTTGGACACTTACTTATGCCCTTGACCCTTCCTTGATTCTTAGCCTTCCACCCTGTAATGGCAACATCAAGAACCACAGCAGACATGGGTTTTGAATTATCAGTCAATAACATCTCAACAGTGCTTTAGAATGGGAGTCAGCACACTATTACCTGCCATTTGTTTTTATAAATTAAGTTTTATTGGAACACAACCATCTACATTCATTTACATATTGTCCACTGTTGCTTGTGTGCCAAGCAGCAAAGTTGAGTAGTTGTGATGGGGATGATTGGCCCTCAGAGCCTAAGTTATTACTATATGGCCTTTAAAAAAAAAAAAAAAAGATTGCCAACCCCTTCTTTAGAATCACACTGGCGTCAGTCCTTGGGTTTACATGGCTAAACACGCATACTTATTTTGGACATAGCTATGACAAGGAGTAGAAGAAAAAATGAAAGAGGAAAGGAATTTCACATTCTCTATGTGTCTACCATCTGCCAGGCTCTGTGCTGGACTCCAACTTCTACATCAAACTTCACTGCCGTCTGTAAGGACATTATTGTCCTCCATTAACATATTACAAAAGTGAGGCTCAGAGAGACCATCACTTTCATATTCTTATTCAGTTAATGACAAGCTGATACGTTATCTCCAGGCTTTCTAACTCCTAAGCACTATTTGTTCTGAGACAACTCTGTTTCTTAAGGAGCAAAATTTCAAAATCAATCAGTCAATCGAAGTAACAACACTGTTGACATTGGTAACTCCATGGGTGAACTGTGTTAGGTGTATGATTTTAGGAACCTAAAAGGTGATGCTCTCATTTCTCAGAACCAACTTAAAGATGACAAACATCAAACTGGAAGGGACCAGACATCACCTTCATCACTGTTAAAGCATTATCAGAGGCTGTGGCCTATGGCTACAGCTAAGAGGACATGTTAATAGTGCCCACAGGTTAACCCACAAGTTAACCTGTGCTCTCTCCGAGCTCTGGGGACCCCTACACCTCCCCGTGGGTTCTGTTACTGAACAACTCACTGTGCAGAGCTTGGGAGAACATGTGCTCCTGCAAGGAGGGAGCTTAGTGGAGGAGAAAGGATGTGGCTGAACCCATCTGCTGGAGCTCAACAATCCAGAAAGTCACTCCTCCCAGAAGCAACAGAGGATGAACAGGGGTTTGATTCTAACTAAGATCTTTCTACAACAAAATGCAAAACACAGAGAGAGGAGGTCTCAGCCAGCAGCTGTGTATTATGAACTCTGTTCTTCCTAGAATCTTGGGTATGGGGGTCTTCTCTCCTGAGTCTCATATCCAGGCAAGTGGGCAGCCCTAGGAATCTGTGGCTCGCACAGAAGCAACCTCGCCTTCAACCCGGTTATCAGACCTGCATCCTGCTGTGCAATTCTGATTAACATTAGGAAGCCAGCAGCCCTAACCTACTGGGATCCTGCCTGCACTCCCTCCAGGATTTGGACTTTCTTCTCTGTTCTCCCACTTTTTGGCAGGGGTCCTATCTGAAACGAATGGATACTCCTTGAACCATACCGTCACTAATTTCCTGACCATGACGATGAGCACAGAAGTTACCCAGAGATGGCTGCCGTTCTCACCCACCCAAGCAAACCAGAATATGCTTATCGTTTTCACATCATTTTGTTGGATTTACCCAGGGCAGAGCATACCGAAATAAACACCAAAACAACACGAGCTAAAATCGTAGAGATTCCCCAGCGTGCTCTCTGAAAGCCTGCATGAGGGGTGCTGTTCTTCGTCCCTCCAGAGAGCCCAAGTTCCAGAAAAGTCAAGTTTCTCCTCCCTGACACGACATCACACCATGCCTGTAGAACAGATCACAGCATTTTATTACAAGGCTAAGGACTGAGTGATATGCTCCAGAGCAGACAGAGGTTCCCCTTCAGGGGCAGATGTCTTTCATGTGTGAAGTTCCTAAGGCTTTTGCAACCCCTTTGGCAGTTCCGTTCATTTCCACTGTCAGGCCAGCAGAGAGATGAATGCAGGGCCCCTCAGAGTCGAAGGTTACACTCTGTGTGCTGCTCTGATGAGAGAAGAAAACCACAGATCATCCCTGAAAGTGGAGCATGTGTCATTAGGAGCTCACAGGCCACTAGGCGTGGGAAGACGCGGCGAGCACGACGACAGCTTGGCGGGTTTTCTATAAAACAGGTGTGTCCAACCCACGCAGGGGGGAATAAGGAGGGCACGGTTTATTCCACTGGGGTGGCATCGGGTGCAGCTGACATTTTAAGTTGGATTTTAGAGGATTAACTCATTCTTTCTTTTTTTTTTTTAAGATTTTATTTATTTATTTGAGAGCACACATGCACGTTGTGGGGGAGGTACACAGGGAGAAGAGAATATCAAGCTGATACCACTCTGAGCGCAGAGCCGGACTCAGGACTTGATCCCATGACCCTGAGATCGTGATCTGAGCCGAAACCAAGAGTGGACACTTAACCAGGTGCCCCGGGCTTAACTCCTTCTTAAAGGAGAAAAGGAAAGAATCCAGAATTATTAAAGTAGTCCACAAAGGCAAGCATGAAGGAGTAAATGGCAGGAAGAAAAGTCCGGACTGGGACCAGACCATACAGGTTTGGAAAACATGATTATTCATTTTTTTGTGCAGAGCACTCAGCCCAGGGCTTGGCCCCCTGAGCTCTGTACGAGTGTTTGTAAAATGAAACAATGGCATGGGCAAAAGAATGCAGCATTGTGCCTCAGAGAAGCAACTCTTGTTTTGGGTGCAAAGAGATATCTGAGAGCTGACAGGACCATAAATGACTCACTCTTCGAGTGGGAAAATAGGAAGGGGACAGGATAGGAGAACAAGGGGGAAGCTTTGAGAAATGCAGCAGTCTATCTAGTATGCCAAGGAGAAGAAAAAATTGGAGGAAGGGTGCTCTCAAAATAGGAGGAAGTTAAGGGGTAATTAGAGGAGGAAAAAATAGCATAAACTTGCTGTTGACATTTAGCTATTTTGAGAGTTATAAAGCTAATTTATGGTGATTGCTTCCAAAAGGATATGGAGGTCTTGATTGTTTCAACAACTGATCTACAAACATAATGAACATCAGCTATGGGCAAGATACATGGCTGGGTCAGCTACAACGATGAGAAAGAAAACAGAATTTGTTGAGTGCCTCTGTGCACCAAGAGCTTTACCGCTGTTAATCCTCAGAAAATCTTGCAAGGGATGTAACTGTCAGCACTCTATGGAGATATGAAAATGTGCGAGAGAATACAATTGACACAAAATAACGGGCTACAGATGCTGATTACATAGACCAAATGACTGCTGTGGTGGGTTAGGTGACCCTCAGACAGAGGGCCTGTGGTGTGGGCAGAGGGAGACACTGCCACGTGCCAGTGAGCCACATGCCACATGGCAGCTCACGTGGCAGCAGTTGCTAGCACATGTGGGGTCTGTGAATTGGGCCATAAGAGATCTGGTCTTAATCTGCAGGCAAAGGGAATTCCTTAGAGGGTTTAAACCCAGGAGTGTGGTGGCACTTTTTAAACATTCCAGGTGATCAATCTAGCAGTGGTGTGCCGGGTGTAGTGAGATGAGGTAAGACAAGAGGGAGAAAAAACAATGAGGAAGCAGTAATAGTAATCCAGGCAAGAAATGATGGGGGACCAAGAAAGACCAGTCAGTGGAGAAGCCACAGAACTGCCAGGAACTGCTGGAGGAAGGCAGAAGATCATTGGTTGGCTTTGATTTTGGGCTTCAGTTTCTGGAAGGCTGACTGTTAACTACACACACAAGACAAGGTAGGGCCAAGCCCAACACCCAACTGGACTCACCAGTGAAACACACCAACCACTTTTTGATTCAGACAGTTTACAACTTGCATAGTGAAGGGAACATCAGCCAAAGGCACCAGCCTCCTGTGGTCCTTGTTTCATACACCAAAAAGGACAACATTACAACAAAAGAGGGTAGATTAGTGCAACATGAGCTGGTGGAACCTGGGACCATGCTGGATAGTGTCCTCAAAATGCATGTCTGTCCAGAACCTGAGAATGTGAGCTTATTTGGAAATAGTCTTTGCAGATGTAATTAGTTAACCATCTCGAGAAGGTATCTTCATGAATTTGATGTGAGCCCGAATTCCGATGGCCAGTGTCCCTACCAGAGAGGACAGGACACAGACAGAGGAGGAAAGGTCATGGGGGAGCAGAAGCAGATACTAGACCAATCAGCCACAAGCCAAGGGACACCAGGCAAGGGTCACTAGGAGCTGGAAGAAGCATGGAAGGATCCTCCTCAAGGGCCTTCGGAAGGGGTGAGGCCATGCCAACATCTTCATTTCAAACTTCTGCCCTCAAAAGCCATGAATCACATCCTGTTGTCTCAAACCTCCATGTTTCAGCAATTTGTTGCAGCGCCCGATTAAATAATGCACCCCATTTCTAAGAAGCTACTTCCAGGCAGCTGAAACTCAGTTTCATTCTGAAACTCCATTTTGAGAACACGGGGCAAAAAGCCCCATGCTCCAGGAGAACCCAGGAGGTGATAAGAATTGTCTCATGACAGCCTCCCAGGGCTGAGTAGGAGATGGCTTGGTAGGAGCCCCTTCCAAGTTCCCCAAACCCTTCTGTCCCCAGAGGACTACAAGGTGTCTTCCCAAGACTCAGATTAGCTGCAGGTCAAGCCCTCACCTGCATTGCCCTGTGTCTGTGTGCAAGGCTGCCAGGGGGTCATGGCAGGACCATTGCCCTGGAGTGCCATTCTCTGGCACTGGGGTCACTCACCGGAGAAGCATGGCCTGGCATTCAGTAACAGACAAGAGCCACCCTCTCTTCTGAAAGAGTCTGGATGGAAAATTATCATACCTAAGCTCACAGTCGCATTCTCTGACGCTGAGAAGATGAGACTAAGCAAAAGCAGTGAGAAAGCAGCAGGTCTGTGTCTCCTTGGCTGACCGGTCCTGACTCATGCACGGGGGTGATGTGTGATTTCACTTCTAACACCTCTACCACCTGCTGCCCTATCCCAGTCTGCCTCTCTTGCTGGATTCACCATGACCCCCCACTGGGGACTGACAACATCCCTGCTGACTCAGACCCTCTCAGGAACCGCAGTGTGCCACCCCCCCCCCTTGTGTGGGTCTCCAGTATTTCTGCTCTTGATGTACCAGTGACGGTTTCTCTTAAAAGAGTCAGATTCTTCTAGTGCCTTCATGACCCTTGGTGTCTTCCAACTTTATGACTTCGTAGTGGACTCTTTCCTCAATTTCCTTACTGCTTTGGTTACCCATGGAATGAAATTTCACAGCACGGATAATTTCTAAACTATGCTGATAGTTTCTGCCTTTGGATTATATTTTAACGTGTCGGGTTGCCTTTACCAGCATGAACCTCAGTGATAGGGTCCTATAATCCATGCCCATTCCAAACCCATCGGCTTAACCTGTCCTGGCTATCTGAACATTCCTATGTGCGTATTCCGTGAGGTTTGCCATATAATAGGGAAGTTAATCATATAAACCTTAAGGCAAGGCGACCCTAGGTCCAGTTTCTGTGTCCGCTGTTTACTATCTTTGGGCCCGAGTTTTCATGCAGAAGCATTACAAGAATTAAATGAGCTAACAGAAATCACCTAGAACACTGGCACAGGAGAGACTCAACACTCCATGATTATCACTAATGGAGGTGATGATGCTAACTTTGGCAATGTGGACCACACCCCACATTCCCCCCACCAACATGAATACCACATTACTCTCTATGAAGGCACTCACCATTTTGTAAGTACTAAAACTGTCCATTTTTCTGGACCTTGTCTTTGCATTAAGTGACAAATTCCTTGAAGGCCACCATCTTGTTTTAGTCATCTAGTACGAGGATGTAGCATCTGGGATATGAAGCCTGAGCAAAACTATTGTCCTCACTCTCCTCCTCACGTTATTAATTCTTTAATAGAATTTACAAATAGGCCAGATCAAGTTGACAGAAAAAATAATGTTTCTACAATCTGAATAATTATGTGGTGTATTTAAAAAATATTTCCAAAGCTCCACTCTGAGTTACATATGGAATGACAATTATATGAGCAGTCTGAAATGTAAAGCCATATTGTGCATTTTCCTACCGGCAGAGATACATTAAATAGAATGGTATGGTATTTTTGTTCCCTCTTTAAGGGTTATTTAACTCTATCAATCTTATTTCCAGTTCAATTATGAAACCAACATACCACACATACCATACATCCAAAAACAAACTTAGTCTTCTGAATATTAATTAACATTGTTTCAAAGAGACGGGCACTGTTTATCATTGATTTAAATTAAATATTGAGAAGGAAATTAAAGAGATTTTTATTTCATTTATTCAGGAGCAGCATTACAATTTATACAAATGAAGGCATAATTAAACAGTCTGCCATTAAATTACAATCTGCATCTCATGTAAGCAAACATATTAAAATTGAAAATGCTTGTCATGAATATAAAACCAGCTTGCCTGAATAGGAATTACTCCAAATGTACAATGCACATTTAAGCAACTGCTTTGTTTATTTTCCAAAAAGGATCATGGCTCTTTTGATATGACCAGATTTATAGGCTACGTTACTTTTAAGATATATAGTAGATAATTATTCTAATACTACTCATAATAGCTAATGCTGTGGTAATCCCCAGTAAGCACCTAACTCACACCAATAAATCGAGTAATTTAACTTATGAGATGAATATCAATATTACCTGTTCTAAAGAGTGTCTTTTGATTGTTTGATGGATTGATTGGTTCTGTTTTGTTTAGGGAAAAAGAAAAGTCACATGGACATGGCCACACCAGAGAAGTCAACTCTGGGGAGAGCCAATTTATAGTCGCAGAAGAAAGGAATGGGGCCATTCAGCAAAGAGAAAGTTCTGGAATGAGACTGGTTCTGGGATTTGCCTGGTAAAAGGTGCATAGTCAGTTAAAGCACCAGTCCAGAACTCATAGACAGTCACTAAGAAAACACCACTTTCTTATATTAGCTTGGTGGTCTTGAATAGTTTACTTAATCTCTCTGAGTCTTCCCTTGCTCATCTACGGAGAGATGGTAATACTATTTATAATCCTTCCCAAACCTCCGTGGTGAATGTCACATGATAATAGATAGCAGCCAGTATCTACTAGGTGTGCAAAAAAGACTCTTAATAAATGCTTGAAAATGTAAACTAGAATTTAAAAGGGCTTGCAAGAAAGAAATGTCATCTGTGCCATGTATCAAGGAATAGCTGTGAGCGGGAAAAATGGAATCTCCCGTAAACTACCTTATCCCTGTCTTCCTTCCCCTAGTCCTGTCCCCTTGATATCTGGTGGTATGTTTCACAATCCAAATGGTGCCTGGTTACAACCTATAATCCTTCTAAGGACACCATACCCATGAATGCTCACCAAGGTAAATTTAAATAAATAAATCAAGGAAGTTTACCCACAGCACTTCTAGGAATCACCAAATGCTGAATGCAAACAATGGATGTTACGTGATATACACTGATCTGATCAAGCAAAATGGGGTTCAGGGGGATAATATTTAGCTAAAGAAAGAATTTAATACTGAGGATGCATGTCAGAAGAGGACATGAACCACTTTATCACCTGGGTCTGTAAATTTGAAAATTAAAGATCCAAGTTCTTCATCTGGAGTGGGCTAGGGAGCTGATTCAAGGTTTAGGCATCTTCTGATGCTTCAATACAGCAAGTGGCCCACTTCATGTCCAGTCAAGGTAAAAGGTGTTAGTAATGGTGGCCCCAAGTTCAGCCCCAGTGAAACACTTCTCCACAAATCATCTAACCACCCTCCTTTGTAAAATTCTTCCTTTTAAAAATAATCCCAAGGTATTTACACTTCCTAATGATTCAAGTATTCATTCTGTATATTTTCAGCTCAGAATCCCAACTGGGACTTTGTTCAATGCTAAAGAGGCAACAACACCCAGATGTTAAGGCTCAGAGCCCACTGTCCACCATTGTAGGGGCTCAAGGTTTTTGTTTTGTCTTAGTATTTATTTATGTTTTAATTTATTTTAGAGAGAAAGAGAGATCACGAATGGGAGGAACAGAGGGAGAGAGAATCCCAAACAGACTCCATGCCAAGTAGAGAGTCTGATGCTCATCTCAGTTTCACAACCCTGAGTCCATGACCTGAGCTGAGACAAAGAGTTGGCCACTTAACCAACTGAGCCACCCAGGCACCCCACAGGGGGCTCGAGTTTATGTGTGGGATGGCTTATCTCTCCAACAGTATCGGTTATGGCTGTGTCTGGCTGCCTATTTTTGTGTTTACTAAGGCCCCTCTTCCCATGTTGTTGACTCAATGTATTGCAAACTCGCCTTATAACCGTGGAGTACTCCTGGCCTCCTCTCTCACTGCTCACTCTCTCACAGGACCTTGGTCCACCTGCTTGCAGTGGCCCCTGGAAAAACATATCATGGTCCAGCCGCCTCTCCACACCCCACAGTTGATTACCCAGTGTTGGACTCCTAATCGAGCCAACCAGAAATGGGGACCAAAAGACTTGAGCCAACTGGGCTGCTCTGTTGAGTGAGTGCAACAGTCAATGACCAACCAGCAGCTTCTTTCTGCCATTTTGAATGAAAAACAGGAGCCTAGGATGTGCCAGTCTGAAAGAGAAAGACTCCTAAAGACCTAAAATGCACAGAATCCTCTACCTGCAGCCCCGCCCTTGTACTGTGAGGCACTCCCCTTAGCCATGGAAGTAATCCACTTCTTTTCTTAAACAAACCTAAGTAAATTACCAAATCCTGTACCCAAGTAGTCAACCAACTCAAGCTCTGTATGTCTTTTCCTGTTCTCTGCTTCCCATTCAGCCTCAGTTTGAAGCCCTCTTGATCAGACTGTGTCCAGATAAACAGATGGTTTGGGGAATATATCCCACATCTATCCATTTTCCAGCCTGATTTATTGAATATAAAATCTCAGTCAAATTCTGCTCTGCAACACTCTCTCCAGAAACAGTCATGAACTTTCTCATTTCCCAGCTGCTTCCCATTTGGTTAGAAGAGCTTTTGAAAATGTAATTTGAGCCTAAAATGTTTAATTTTCCCTGACCAGCCAGGATGTTGTTCTATTTGGAGATCTATCCTATATCTTTCCATAGAAGAACAGAACTACAAAAGGGTTGCTAATAGAACATCTAACACGAATGCATCTAACACAGATGGAACAACTGTGAGGACTCATGGTCTGAGGCGTAACTTCCTCCCCGGGAGCTCCTGATTCTTACTTTGTCTTAGCTACGGACACCTGAAGACGTGCAATATTTAAGCCAGAAATGCTTTGAGGACCTCTTATTTACCTCCATAATTCAAGTAAAAGGATAACCTGCATGCTTTCCAGGAGTTTCTTAAAGCCCCTTTTCTAACACAAAAGTATAACTGTTTCAGCTGACTCTAATAGGACCCTGTGAACTGCCCCCACCATCCCCACCCTATCCAGCAGGAAATCAGTTTAATACCATGATATTTTGCTCAACTTTCTTTCACTACACAGCTCCCATTCTGCTAAAGCACATCATTTCCTCCATCCAACGCATGGATTCTCCTATTCTCCTATTCCCTCAAACCAGCCCACTCCACCTTTCCTGGACTTCTTTCAATGCCTCTAGTGGGCCAATTTGGAATTCCTCTTACTGAGAAACAGAAATAAGAAGACTCAGGTCGCCAGCACCCTATCCATGACCCCTTCTATTTGCCTGATCTTCTGTCCTCATAACATTTCCTTCTCAAAATTGGGGGCCGTTTCAGGCCCTTTGATGTCATGCCTCTGCACAGACCTCACCACAATCATTTTCTTCAGCAGATCTCGGTTGCAAATACACCTAGTTGTAAAATGGACCATATAATGGATCTTACTAAATGAAATTTATTGATTGGATTGCTTTGGTAGCCATTTGGTGAAGTCAGTAATCACTTCTCAGGAACCACGTCCCTGAAAATTGTTTTCTGTGTTGTTTCCTTTCATTTCTCCCCAAACTAACAGTGACTGCAAATGGCTCTAGATCTGGCTGTGATCCCTCCTGATATAATCAGTTGTCACAAAGAAAAATCATTAGCATGATGCAAAATTAATTAGAAAAGTCTGTTGCAATTTATAAATATGCATTTGTGGTTAAATAAATCTGAAGATGTGGATTTCACTTGACGTCCCTCAGGGTAGATATTTCGTATGCTTGTAGTGCACCAAACAAGAAACCTAATCAGATCGGTTCTGCCATAAATGAAAGCTATTTATTTGGCCCTAATTGGGATCTGAGAAGTTATTAAAGCATATTATTGGAGTTTGTTCAAATTAATTATTGTGAAGCAAATGGATTTATAGGCAAGCTACTTTCTCAAAACATTTTCCCCCGAAACAGCTGTACCTTATTCTAACAAATGAAAATTATGTGAATAGAGAAACTATAATGGTCTATACGGACTGGAAAGAGAAGTGGGAGCATAGATTTGTGGCAAAGTCTTGGAAGGTTGTCAAATAAAACAGAGCTGTTTTGTACCCAAGCTCTCAGTATCCAACTCAGAAACCCTTCTACCACATTTCCATTGGAAGAAATGAGATTATTGCCAGGAAGAGGAAGCAGCCTCCTATCCAGTTGATCCTGAGGCACACAGCTTTATTTTCTAGATCAAGACTTGTCCTTAACACATAAGAAGCAGTCTGGCAAAGCAGGTCTAATTTATTAAGCCCTGATTTATAAAGCTTCATGGGCTGGAACATTCTGCCTCCAGTTAAGAGATTCTGGATGGATTTAACTTAGAGGAAACTGGGGTTTGATTATGTGGTGACTTAGAATTTTTAATGAGAGAAGAATCTAGGCATTTATGTTGTTTACTCTTTTTCTACAGTATATATACTATCTGAGTTGAAATTAGGGTTTGTAAAAAAATGAGATACATTATTATCTTAATAAGTATTTCTATTTTAATGGAAGCCACCTATGAGAATATGACACATGATGCTGTCTTTAACCCAGCTGGCCACCAGTATGGGACACCTGGCTCCTCAACACCAGGCACGATGGTCTTGACACTATTGGCATTAATCAATTTGTAGAATTGTATCAAGAGTCAGTATCAAGTGATCAATTCTGACCTGGGAATGCTGAACTTCTAAGGTGACGTAAACATGATACATTATATTTATTAGCTCTATGCACTTTGGCATTATAGAGAATATTCTGCATCTAGCAAATAATAAGTATAAATGGACTTTTTATGTATACATGTCTGTTCCCCCAAATTCATTCAAACGCATTTTGTGAAACAGTCGCATTTGTCTGTTTATACTTCTGTGAAGGATCAGCAAACCTTCCTCTGTACCCACTGGGTGTTCTGGTCCTCCTCATGTCTATCTCCTTGGTATTATTCCCCCTGGCAATACGAGCTTCTCTCTGGGGTGATTTCAGCAGCTGTCAGCTTTCCATCAGCATATTACAAGCACAGCACAATCATGTTTCCAACCACACCCTCTCTAACTCAGTGAAATAAAAAAGAAACAAAACTAGATAAGAAAGTATCAGGCATCATAATATAAGTGTCAAATTATAAGCTTTTAAAGTCAAGCATGATTCTCACATCAATACAATCTGCTTCACTTTGAAAGAGGATTTGGGTCAACATGTGACTCAACCAATATTTGCTGAATCAAGTGATGAGCGAGTAAGCAGGAGACTGCCTTACCGAAGCGTGCTCCACTCGTCTGTGAGAGGACTCAGAGCACAACTCACATCCTCTTCTCTGAAAAGTGAGAGTTCAAGGCTTCCTGGAATAAGGTTTCCTGGGGGAAAAAAAAGTTTCCTGGAAAAGAAGTTTCCTGGACCAAAAAAAAAAAAAGAGAGAGAGAGAGAGAGGGAGAGACTTCATCTGAAGGCCAGTTCCCTCAAAAGAAGTTATTTTTGTTACCTTACCCCTAATTTAGTTTCCAAAACAAGGATGTAAAACATCATAAGGTAAATGTGGGTCCTGGGAAAGAAAGCAAAGAAAACGCTAATGTGAAGAGTCATTTTTGCAGCGTTAAAGAAAGACCAAGCCCAGGAGAGAAAGCAAACAGTACTCCACCAAGGACTCTAACCCAATCTCTGGGACCAAGACAAGCTTAGGAGGAATTCTGCCTGGGGTCTGCCAGGAGAAAGGAGGAAATGATGTCACCTGACTGGCATTGCAGAGGGACCCCTGAGTGACATTAATGAGGTCCTAGAAAGGTTCCAGGAGCAGTTCCAAGCAGAAGCAAATGCAAATCCTCTCCAGAGGAAAATACGCCACATATGAAACTTCAGATTCCCATAGTTGAACAACGCATGACTTTTGAAACAGAAATAACCAAATATGTAAGCAACATGTCAACCAAAATAAAAACAATTTAAGAACCCCTACCCAACATGTGATTTTGCATATCACACATGATAGGTACACATTATAAAGTAACTTGCTATGAGATGTTAAAAAATATAAAATATGATATAAAAAACTAGTAAGGGACAAGTTTCTATCTGTTACGGGTTGAATTGTGTCATCCACAAAGTTCATATGTTGGGTTCTAACACTCTATCCCTCAGAATGTGGCCTTATTTGGATACAGGGTCACTTCAGATGCAGTAAGGAAAGTTGAGTTCATATGGTAGCAGTGTGGGTCCCTAATCCAATATGACTTGTGCCCTTACAAAAAAGGAGAAATTGCTACACACACACACACACACACACACACAGAAGACTGCCATGTGGACATGAAGGCAGAGACTGGGGTGGTAAATCTCCAAGGCCAGGAACATCAAAGATTGCCCACAAGCCCCTAGAAGCCAGAGAAAGAGGTTTGGAATAGATTTGCCCTCACAGATCCTGGAGGCAATGACTCTGCTCATATCTTGATTTCAGACTTCCAGCCTCCAGATCTGTGAGGTGATAAATTTCTATTGTTTAAGCCACTGTGTCTGTGGTACTTTGATATAAGCAGCCCTAGCAAACTAATACACACTCTAAAGCAACGAGGAATTTATTTTAAAATAAATGAATAGAACTTTTAGAAACAGGAATAAAATTGTCCAAATTAAAAGCACAGCTAATAGTGTATCAGCCCACGTTGTGCATGTGAAAGAGAAATTAAATCATTATAGCTATTCACAGAAAGGATTGAATCCAGGGCATCAGTTTTTTCCCAAATAATCTGGTTCCTGGAATGACTCCCCAAACCATCAGAAGTGATCCACCAACATGGCCAGATAGCAATTCCAGGAGCAAGACCACACTCACTGTCACCCCCACGGAGTTGACTCACCCTTGGGAAGCAAATTTCCTGATGACAGATAAGCAAACTCCTATCCAAGGCTGGCCAAGAAGTGGCTTCTGCTCTCACCTCCATTGCCACTGGCTGTGAGCATCCAGGACATGGGGAAAGGACAAGAACTATCACCAGTTACCCTCTGTTCCATGCTCCGGCCAGCCAGCAGCAACAACCAGGGCCCTGCTTCATGTCCTCTTTTCATAGATCACACAGAAACACACAGGGCTCACCTTCAGTTGAACCTCAAAAATATAGTCTTTTATTACTTGGGGGTTTCCAGCCAGAAGGTGATTAACATGTAGGGTGAATGAGCCAACAATGAGACCCCAGACAAGGGAGTCTCAGGAGCAGTCTGAACACAGTAGAAGCCAGAATTCGTGTCAGAACAGGGGCTTACAGATGTTCTCAAGAATGTGTAATAACAATCTGAGGAGGTGGAAAAGAGAGAGTTAGAGACACTGAGGGGAGACTGTGAATGTCTAACATAAGTTCACATTTAATGTGAGCATTCTAGATGCACACAAGAACAGAAAATAAGCCATATTTAAAGTTTTAACTCCTTAAAATAAATAAATAAATGAAATTTCAATTCCCAATCATTCTTTAGACCTTTGAAAAACGTGAGTCCACAAATATGAGAAATGCAAGGCATGCCAAATAGGATAAACAAAAAAAAGAAATCCAACATCACACACAGTGTCATGGAATAGAACACCACAAACAAAATGACAATCTTTTTTTTTTTTTAAGATTTTATTTGTTTATTTGACAGAGAGAGATCACAAGTAGACAGAGAGGCAGGCAGAGAGAGAGAGAGAGGGAAGCAGGCCAAGAGCCCAATGCGGGACTCGATCCCAGGACCCTGAGATCATGACCTGAGCTGAAGGCAGCGGCTTAACCCACTGAGCCACCCAGGCGCCCCAAAATGACAATCTTAAAAGCAGCCCGAAAGTCAGATCAGTTATTAAAGAATGAGAATCAATCTTATAGCAACTTCTCAATAAAAAAGAAACCAGAAAACATGAGAATCATACCTTCTAAGAACTAAGAGAAATTAATTATCAACTTAGAATAGGTTATTCAATAAAACTCTACCTCAAGAACAAAGACATTTCAAGGAAGCAAACAAAAATCAGAGTCTGCCCTTCATACAGTGTAACTAGGTATTTCTTAGAAGCAAGAAGAACTGATACATAGTAGCAAAGTATTTGCAAATATGAGCAAATGTAAACACTGTCTGAATGATAATGATAATGGTGTATTGCTGAAACTATGAAATATTAAATTGGTCAAACCAAAATTCTGAACAGTTGTTGAGTGTCAATCATGATGTGAATAATAAAATCTCTTACTTTTGTTTAGAAAAGTAAGACTAATTATGCAAAAATCCAATGATAACATTCGAAAGAACATAAAGGGTTTAACTCAAAAAACAGTAGAAGAAAAAAATAGAATAAAATAAAATAAATGAAATGACAAAACAAATAAGCTAAAAGTCATTAGTTGAAAAGAAGACCAGAAAAGGTGAGGAGGCAGAATAAGGTTCACAGAAAATTATAAATAAATTGAAAATGAAAAAGTAAGTCCATATGCTCTAAATACTACAAATAAACCAAAGTCTTTATTTAAAATACCTTAATAGGGGCGCCTGGGTGGCTCAGTGGGTTAAGCCGCTGCCTTCGGCTCAGGTCAGGATCTCAGGGTCCTGGGATCGAGTCCCACATTGGGCTCTCTGCTCAGCAGGGAGCCTGCTTCCCTCTCTCTCTGCCTGCCTCTCCATCTACTTGTGATCTCTGTCTGTCAAATAAATAAATAAAATCTTTTAAAAAAAAATAAATAAAAAATAAAATACCTTAATATAGGATAGGAGTCCCTGGGTGGCTCAGTCAGTTAGGCATCCCATTCTTGGTTCAGGCTCAGGTCATGATCTTGGGATTGTGGGTTCAAACCCCACTCAGGCTTCACATTCAGTGAGGAGTCTGCTGCAGATTCTCTCTCAAATAAATAAGTAAATCATTAAAAATTTTAATATAGGATTTAAAAATAATCACAATTGTGTCCCATTTATAAGAGATACAACTCAGACACACTGAATATAAAAACAGAAAAAGATATCCCACAGAAATAACCAAATTAAGGCTGGATTAGTCTTAAAATATTGTGTAATATACACAATAGACTTTAAGAGCAAAAGAATTTTGATGACTCCAAATTATTGAATATAGTTCTATGGTGATAAGTTCCTAATAAAGTAGTCTCAAAATACAGACAAATGTGTTAATTAACTAGATGGGGGGAGCATTTCATCTCAATGTATACTTACATCACCAAATCACCACAATATACACTTTAAATAACTTATCATTTTTATGTCACTTACACCTCAGTAAAGCAGGAAGGGGTACATTAAAGCCTGACGTGGGGCTCGATCCAAGGACCCTGGGATCATGACTTGAGATGAAGGCAGATGCTCAACCAACTGAGCCATCCAGGTGCCCCAAACATCAGACTCCTGATGTCTGCTCAGGGTCCTAGGATTAAGTCCCACATCGGGTTCTGTACTCAGCTCAGAGTCTGCTTCAGATTCTCTCTCTCCCTCCACCCCTCCTCTCTCATTTTCTTCCTCCCAAAAATGTGTGTGTGTGTGTGTGTGTGTGTGTGTGATAGAGAACAGAAATTGGCAAAATTAAGAAATCCCCAACATACTAGGAAAATTCAACATAACCTCTCAATTATTTACTGTGTCGAGCATACAAAACATTAATGACAACGGGTAAGATTTGAGTCAAACACTGAAGAAACTTGATTTAAGGGACACATAGAACACTGCCCCAACTGTCTGGGATCACAAATTATTCTCAAGTATGCATGAAATTGGAAATTTAAAAGAAATGATCACCACATTCTGGACCATGAAACAAGATTCGATAAGTTTCAAGTAGCTGGTATCATAAGAAGTTCTCCAACATGGTGCAGTAATGCTGGTGGCAGAATGATTACAGCAAGAGCCCCAAACTAACTCTCAGACCTCTTTGCACTCATGCCCTTGGATACTGCCTCTCACGTGACTCTGAACTTGGGCATGTGACCTGAAGCATAACTGAAACAAGAAGAAGCCTGAGAAGGTGTTTGCACACATCCACTTCCCTCTCCTTTAGACCCTGGCCATTACCCAGCCCATGTCTGACTATAAGATACTGCCCAGTCAAGATGAGCAAGGGTTCATGTACAACCCACAGAAGGCACAGGTTCGTGAGTGAGGCCAGCCAACACCAGATGCACTGTCCTGGAGCTCACAGGAGCATAAATAACCCATAATAAACTGTTATGTAGTTAAACTATTTAGGTTTGGGGATTGTCAGTGCTTTCTCTTATAGTGTAGGGGTATCATATTCCTAGATATGGAATTTCAGGGTAAATAGATTTAGAATAGGAATTAATAAATCATCCCTCCAATTCCAGATGGTTATGAGAGGAATTTTACCTTACAATCCCATCTTTTGAATACAGGAAAGTGATATCCCATGTTGTTATACTTCATGTTTAAAATGCACCCATTGGGGGCACCTGGGTGGCTCAGTGGGTTAAAGCCTCTGCCTTTGGCTCAGGTCATGATCCCAGGGTCCTGGGATCAAGCCCCCACATCAGGCTCCCTCCTCAGTGCGGAGCCTCCTTCTCCCTCTGCCTGCCACTACCCCGTTTGTGCTCTCTCTCTCTCTCTGACAAATAAATAAATAAATAACACCCACTGAATCAGGCATAGAGTATACGGAGATAAGCAACTAGTAAGGAAAATAAGAATCAAACATATATATGCATGTATGTATTATATATAGGTATATAGGTCTTTTGACTCCATCAGCCCATATTTTATGGAGAACCACTCACATACAATGCCCCAGGACAATGAGCCTCGATTCAGCTCAGGGACACCTCATGGACAGTAGAACTGATGAAAGCAGGTCTCTCTCTGGAGTCAAAGGAAGATGATGCACCAGGCTCTAGGTAGCTTGAGTAATTCATGTAACAGGTGCACCTGCTTCTGCCAGCTGTGAAACATTTGGTAAGGTGACCCGAGGCTCATTCCAACTGCCTGGTGTCACCTGAACGGCACACAGAGGGAGGAAGTCAGATGTAGGAGGGAGACATTCTGGCACCTTTGAAGTGACGATGGTTACTATGGAAACACTTGGATGGAGTACTGGAGAAAGTCTGTCTCCCGAGTTCAAAGGACAAACTTCTGTGAAAGGTGCCAGTTCAGGGGAGGGGCTTGACAGTGATCCCAGCCTCTTAACAGCTGTGTGAGAAGTCTTGATAACTAATAACGTGGGTAGGGCCAGTGCCATGACTGACACTCTCACGAGTCCCAAGTACACACAGAACATGAATTAAGCTTATCTTTGGGTGATAATATGTAATGCCATTGAATTTACAGTAAGTCACAAATTTGGTAGAATGTTTACTCTGCCAGGCGCTGGACCCGGAACTGGGGATCCAACAGCCAACCAGACAGAGCCCTGCCCCCGCCCCGGGGAGAACCCAGAGAACATGAGGAGTTGGAAGGCTGGTGATGTGGGCTGCCGAGAAGTATCAGCAGGATCCGGAAACCCCACAGGCTGGAGCCACGGGAGCAGGTGCGTGTGGAGGCGTGGAGGGAAGAGCATTCCCAGAAGTGGGCATTACAACATCACTAATGCAACGGCTGAGAATCTGCCTGGGCTTTGATCTCCTCGAAGCAACTTTAAAAACTTTGGGACAAAGTGCCTGTCAAACACTTGAGAATCTCGTGGCATGCCATCACACCACCCCTGTGTGGTGGTTTTTACTCCTTTCCTAATTGTAACCAGTATCACGGAGGACTTAGCATTGGTTAGGCAATTAGCTAAGTCTTTTTTTTTTCATCCTAGCAGAAACAGCTCCGTGAACTGTCACCATAAGAACTCTATTCTCAGAGCCCTATTCTTACCTCGGATGCACAGTGGAGGCAGCCTCGCAACATGAGGAAGGAGAAGGTCAGGACCACCGAGCTCCTTAGCAGCAGAGCCTATAGCCACAGCCCATCTTCCCGCAACGCCCTATGCCTCACGAGCTCACTTTGCACCCTCACAGCAACACCAATAAGAGGGAACGCTTCCCTAGCGCTGACCGTGTCCCAGCCTCTTCACGTCTATCTCATTTAACATTCCTATAACCTGGCATTCAAGGTGTTAGCATCTCCAGAGAGATGCAGAGAGGGAGACACCGGGAAGTCGACTGCCTTGCAGAGAATCAGTGGTAGAACTGAATGTGGACCCAGGCAACCTCCACCGACTCAAAAGGTCACCAAAACCTGGGTAATCAGTGAGTGTTAGTTGGGTGAGGGGGGTGGCAGATGGGGGCAGATGAGGTTAAGCATCTCAGGTAGAGGAACACACAGGTGAGAAGGCAGGTCACCGAATTCATCCACCCTGAGCTTCACGATGGGGAGTCGTTCCGTGTGCCGTGACCCCTGTCACCCGCATTCCCTTTTAATCAAGTATGTGTTTGGTTCAGGTGGATTTGGTGGACTGGAAGGCTTGAGAGAAAGGGCGTGTGGTTTGGTCAGGAGTGGGGGTGTGCAGGGAGCAGTAACACAAGGACAGGGACGAGAGTGTAGTTCACACAATGGGGAGCCGTTTCCATATAGAACCCAATTTGTTATCTGCTCTTTTCCTGCCAAAAATCCCGATGAGTCAAAATGACCCCCTCTGTTACAGCAATGGAGAGGGAGATAAGGCTGGTCAGGGGAACCAAGCGGTCCCCAGAGGACAGGCAGACCTAGGGAGAGTGCTGGGCAACATGCCCTGCAGAGGCCTGTCCCCCTTCATGCTCTGAGGGTGCCCACTGGGGTTTCTGAAAGCCCAGCACTTACATTATAATGATAACCACCCACCCCTGCCCCCAGAAGACTTCAGTCCTCTGCTGTTGAGGTCAACACACCAGAGAGAATAAAACAATGAGTACACAGGACTCCTCCAATGTGCTTGGCACAGTTCCAGTGGCGAGCCATACACCAGCTGCTGTGACACAGTCTGTCACTGGAGAGTGTCAGGGTCCCATTTTACAGATGCAACCCTGAGGCACAGAGAGCTGAAGGAACTTGTTCAAGGTCCCACAGCATGTTAGCGGAAAAACCTGGATTAAGTGCAGAGACCTATGGACGCATACGTGGGGGTACATTGAGGAAAACTGGGAGTGTGGCTATGTTAGAGGTCAGGATAGTCACAGGATGGGAAGGGAAGGGCATGGCTGAGAAGAGGAATGAGGGTCCACACATGGTTCAGGAGACCCTATTTCTTGATTGGCTGGTGCTTACCTGAGCGTTCTCAATCACCACATTATTTTCCTCTTGGGTTGGATAATTCCTTGCTGCGGTGGTTGTCCCCTGTATTTGAAGGTGTTGAGTAGCAACCCTGGCCTCTACCCACTAGATAACAGTAGTATGTGCTCCCCAAGTTATGACAATGAAAAATGTCTACAGACTTCGCCAAATGTCCCTAAGGTACAAAATCGTCATGGTTGAGAACCACTACTTTCCTATGTTGTTCACTGTCCACAAATTGGTTAGGTATACATTCACACTATGCACGTTTCTGCATGCTGCTACATTTCCCATTAAAGTCAGTCCAAACAAACAAACAAAAAAATAATCCACACAGTGCTTGGGATGGAGTCAGTGCTCCAAAGGTGGTCTCCTTCCCATTCCTCTTCCAGATCCAACATCGCCTACTTCTGTGCATATCCTGGAAGCCTCCTCCAGCGTATCCCTGCCTCCTACCCCCAGAAATCCAAGCCCTGGGTTTTAGCTACATTTTATCCATCCCATCTTAGTTACCTATCACCCAACTTAAAATTTCCCATCCTCATTGTCTTGTGAATCTTTTCAACTTTGAAAAAAGTAAACCTACAAAAGAGTAAAGATATAGTAATATAATAAATACCTATATGCATACCAAGTCAAATTAGTGGATGTTAACATTTTATCTCCTATGCTTCCAAAATTTTTATAAACCTCTTACTTTGTAATCTTCCTCAAGTCCACTTCCCTTGACCTGCTCTTGGAGAAAGCGGTTATACGATGAAGCTACTGTTTTTAATCCCTGCTATGATCCTACACTTTGCCATATAAACTTTTGTGTCAACAAATATTATTAATAGCAATTCTGGTAGCTAATATTCTTAAGATATTAGCACTTCTATGTCACAAAGTCAGCCCAGTATCATCTCTTTCTTTGAATCATCTTGTTTACAGTCATAACAGACCTCTGAGATATCCACTGTTATTTCTCCCCATTTTACACTTACGCAAACTGAGGCACTAAGCTGTTGAGTCAATTTACTAATTACATTTTGCAGAAAGGTTAACTTTTGCAAGACTCTCATCAACAGACATCACAATTTGTTCCCCCATCTGTTTCTGCTGGTAGACTCTGAGCTCCTGCGGACAGAAAGTGTGTCCCTTTGTCTCAGCATCCCTGGGGTCGATGAGAAATGACACTAATAGATGAGCACACAAATGAACAAGTAAACAAATGGATCAAGAATCAATAGACAATTGCGACTTCTCCCACACCATTTCCTGTTCCCAGTCAGGCTATGGGATGTTCTCCTTGCTCACCTCTCCTCCCATGGGCTTCCTGCCGCTCCCACAGAAGCATCCTCCTCAGCCTCTGAACGAGACTGTGTTCCTTGCTTAAAATTCTCTTTGCAGTCAGGGCATCAGAGGCCGCTTTGAAGATCAGGCACAACAAGGTGGGGGTGAGCTGAGGGGTGTCAGAAGGGAGTCTGCAGTGGCACAAGCGGGCATGGAGGGGAGTTAGTAAAAAATGCACTAACCTGATCTAAGGCCATCCATCTTGGACTGCCAGCAGCTAGTAATATCAATCAGGTCACTTGGGGGACCATTAGCCGGACACTGTGAGTTGCTTGGACAGACTGGGGACACCTGCGGATATATCTGAGCACACAAATATATTTTTCTGTTAAGGAGGCATTGTGTATAGATGCTACATTTTCACATTTCTTATGTGCAAGCTGAAGGTCAATCTGCCTGAAATTGATGACTTAGTTCCTCAGACCAGCATGAGCCCTCAAGGCGGTCATGCGGGTAAGTCCCCGAGCACAGTGTCGGGAGCCAGTGACTGCGGGACATGCTTCTGTTCCTCTCCCAGCTCAGCTGCCACCCCTCTTCAGCTGGTCCCAGCCACGGCTCACAGCCCTACCACACAAGCTTCTCCACACTCCTGTCATCCTTCATTGCCAACCCACCTCATCTCCAGCATCACTAATTCCCACTCGTGTTTCCACAGGGAGCTCAAATTCCGTCTGTGTCACCCACCCACCTGCAGGCTGTCCTCCTGTTTGCAGAGAATCCCACGTCTACTCCGACTATGGGTTTAGCCGGGAAGCCCACATGCATTGCTATACCCGTTCTATTGATTATGGTTGATGACGTGGATAACTTCCTGAAGTCATGATCATGGTGATAACAATGACGGTCGTGACCCCCCCTCTAACGGGCTCAGTTTCTCTTTCTTCCGTGGGACAGACAGGTATCTCCCACTTTCCAAACATTTGTGTTAGGCTGCTTCACCTTTACAGACTACCTGCATCCGTCCCTGTTCCCACTAACGAAAAAGAACATAGGAGGATGTTTGCTTTCACACAAAAGGGCAAAAAAGGGAAGCGCGCAGTATTGATTTGCAGACAGCTGTTGCAAAGGCAGCTCCAGAGCTGGGAGCCTGGCGCCCCCCAGCGCCTTCTCCGGGAACTCCACTCAGGGTCGGGCATCAGCGCACCTGAGCTCGGACCTGCGTCTCTGAGAATCCATGCTTCGTCTCCATTTGTTTTTCACACGCATCAGCATGATGTGGCCTGAGGTAACGGAAAGGTATCTTTGGGTGTGGGAACGCTCAAAAATAGTTCCACATAAATTAATGGTGGGTGCCTGGGTGGCTCAGTTGGTTGGGCGGCTGCCTTTGGCTCAGGTCGTGATCCTGGAGTGGCAGGCTCGAGTCCTGCTTCTGGCTCCCCGTTCAGCGGGGAGTCTGCTTCTCCCTCTGACCTCTCTCCTCTCATGCTCTCTTTCTCTCATTCTCTCTCTCTCTCTATCTCTCTCTCTCAAATAAATAAAATCTTTTTAAAAATAAAATAATAAAATTAAATAATGGTAATTCTTCTTTATTTTATATCATTTCAAGTTTTATGGGAATGCCATACTTTCCAAGACTGGAGTAAACCCGTATCCCCACCTGACAAATCACACATTTACTCGTTTCTGCTTGTTGGTCCCCCTTCAATCTAGAACGTAATTTCCATCAGGGCAGGTCCTCCGTCTCCACGGCCACTGCTGCCTTGCCAGGACCTGAGTCACCAGAGGAGGTGCGCAATAAGCGTCTGCTGGCTAGAGGCGTGCATCGAGCTCCTGCCCTGAGGGAAGGGGCATGTGAAGCCCTCCAACTTCCCGTCTTCACGCAGCCCTCAGAAACTTGGTAGTGGGCATCCTTACTGCCGTGGACCAGAGGAAACGCAGGTGGGACGGCCAGGAGGTGCGAGGAACCAGATGGGTCCAGGAGCTCAAGCAGACAGGGTGGTTGTTCAAGGTCCTGCAGCTAACAGCGCTGTGAGGCAAGGCTGGACCCAGGTGGTCTCAGTCCTCTGCACGTGTCTCTCCCCTAGGTCACTCTGCCTTCCACAGCAGACTGGCAGGGACTGGATGGAAGGACTGCATCCCATGTGTGTGGTAGACTCGGTGCCCAGAACTGCGCCTGGGACATACCAGCCATGAATGAATGAAGATCAAGTAAAAGTGGTTAAGTCTTGTACAAAGTGGATAAAACTAAACACAGGAATGAGGACTTCCAGGCTTTCCAGACTGGATATGACCAGTCAGTAACTCCTCCAGCTGGACCTCTAGAGGAGCCCAGAAAGGCTAGGATGGAGATTCAGACCTGCTTGGAGAGGCTGCCCTGGCTTCAGAACGTGGCCCTCTGCTGCCCCCTTATGGCTCAGCCTCCCCACAAACGTGCAAACTCTCCCACATCTGTGCTCCAGCCCCAGGACCACTCAGGGACCCCAAAAAGGATCCTTCTGTCCTTTCACCCAGATTGTAGGAGCAGAGCCACGGCAGACGTCACTGCGGGGAAAGGGGGGGCACTGATTTTGGCTGGGGGAACGTTAGGGAGTCTCCTGCAGAGAACCTGATCCAAATAAGCTTCTGTTTTAAGCATGCAGAACATACCAAAAATGAGGGTACCTTTTTCTGAGCTTGCCTGAGAAAGAACAATGACCTGAAAAGTATCCTCTTCTTCGGAATAATGTTTTTCAGAACCTGAATTTTGCTCTTCTGGTCATTTTATGGATGGTAAGCTGATTAGGTACTGAGTGTTATGATCTCAAAAATGTGTTGTTGCTATGTTAATGAGCAGATGGGACTGTCCACATGAAGACAGAAGGTCCCATTTGAAATTCATGTTGAATTGTCACTCAGGGTTAAGAAGTCCTTTACATTCTATAAATACGCCCTACTTATAACCAGAAGATGAAAACTCAATCCAAACTTCTAAATGGATTTCAGTAGATCACAGGACTGAATGCTTCCTTTGTGTTATACAGTGCATCTGTTTGTCTCAGTGTGTCTTTTTGCCTTTGAATATGACATACGCCATGGATTCTGAAAGTGCCTGAGAGCATGCTTTCCGAAAACCTCATTAAGGAAACTCTCACGGGCGACGGTGCTCCCATGGCTGAATCACAGAATCGTGGGGTGTTCCGTGCGGAAGGAGAGTTGGAGAAGTAGATTCTCATCTTGGGTTTTGTATCTAGAATAGAATTTCCTACACTCAACCATGAGCAGCAGCTAGATACTCAGAAATGTGAATGATTTCAGGTTCTCCCAATATGTCTCAGTTTCATTCCAACTTTATTTGAACCAAAAAGGAAAGGAAGAGAATGTATTAATTGGCGGCCTTGGCGGCCTTGAATCAAGTGTTAAGATAGGCATTTTGCGTCCCTGAGCTCATTAACCATTAGTTACTGTGATGGATTGACAAAGGCCACTCATTTATCTCTTGTTGTGTGACAGCCATCTCAAATCTTAATGGCTTAAAGAATTCTTCTTTTCTCATCACAATTTTCATGAGTTGACTGGGCTCAGCTGGTGATTCTCACTTGGACTCTGTCATGGGATAGCAGCGAGGCCGTAGCTACAGATGGAGTCCTCTGAAAGTGGAAAATAGACTGATGTTCAAGATGGCTCCCTCACCTGACTGGTGACTGATGCTGGGAATTGTGGAGCCAGCCAGCAGAATGCCCATGCATGGCCTCTTCTTACAGCATGATGTCTGGGTTTGGAGAGAAGGAGTCCCAAGAGGAAGCATTCCATGAGAAAGAAAATGGGAGATCCTGGGCCAATTGAGGACACTGTTTAAAACCCAGAAAGTCTCATTTCTGCTGAATTCTATTAGCCAAAGCAGACATTCAGGCAGTCCAGATTCAAGAAAGTGGAGAAATATATCCCACCTTTTGAAAGGGGATTGGCAGGGAAGTATGGGGATGAGAGATACTGCTGGGTCATATGGAGAAAATGCAATCTTCTATGATTCACAGATCTCCCACATGTAAATTGTGCTAATTGTGCTTGCCACTCCCCCGAGGATGTCAGGATCTCGGCTCATCCCGTTACAGCATCAGCTCAAAGCCGGGGGTTTGAGCTAAAGCAGACCCGAATATGGTAATCCTCCTCTGCGCAGCTCCTTGAGTCAACATCTTGAGTACAATTTACCTCCATCTGAGGAACCCTGGACTAAAGGTAGAAAGCATCTACTGTACTCTCATCAAATAAACAACAGGGGCAAGAATTCCTTCAATAGATATTCCTGCCAAAGGGACAAAAACCAAGAGGTGCATAGTAATTACTAGTCCATAATGATTCCGAAATCCAGCTGTACACCTGGGACTAGCGTTCTGATTTCATACTGGTCCTGTTCTCTCCCTGGTGTTGCTCAGTCTGCTTGGACACCCTGAGTTGCCCACCCGTTTTCCACAAGAAGCCCGTGTTGGAAACTGAATATGGTCGCCAACCTGCTCCCTGCCCATAGGGTGTCGGACATCCATTTTTAAGAAGACTCTTTCCATTTTGGACTATTTCTGTTCAGGCTTGTCTAAGCAGATAGTGTTTCTGATGATATAATAAAAATAATAACAATAGCAACTCACTAAATCACTCTCTTAGAAACAGTATGGGCTTATAACTGGCTTTCCTGAGGTTTGATTTATTAGAAAAAGTCACGAGCAACTCTTTTTGAGATGTCCTCTGGCTTGAGCTCAGAATCACAGAACTACAGAGGAATATCCTTAAGTTTCTTAAGAAGCCTTTTTGGTAAAGCTGAGGGGGGACTATGAACAGTTTCTGTATTTCTCCTGCTCGAATCTTAACAAACCATGTCTCGATCTCGAACCTGTGGACATCTCTTTCTTCTTCTTCCTCTTCTTCTTCTTCTTCTTCTTCTTCTTCTTCTTCTTCTTCTTCTTCTTCTTCTTCATCTTCTTCTTCTTCTTCTTCTTTTTCTTTTTGGTAGTTTTTCTGTGCCTGAAATGGTTCTTTCTATTTCTTCTAAATACTGCTGGAAAAGTGAATAGTTACTTTTTTTTTTTTTTTAAATCTCCTCTAGGGGCACCTGGGTGGCTCAGTCAGTTAAGTGACTGCCTTTAGTTAGGTTATGATCCCAGGGTCCTGGGATCAGGTCCTGCTTCTGGTTCCCTGCTCAGGGGAGAGTCTGCTTCTCCCTCTCCCTCTGCCCCTCCCCACTGCTTACGCGCTCTCTCTCTGGCTCTCTCTCAAATAAATAAATAAAATAAGTCTTTAAATTTTAAAATAAATAAAATCTTTAATAAAATATATAAGAGCTTATCTCCTTCTATGTATCATATGTGTCTGAAAGAAAAATCTGATAGTGCCACCATGATGCCCACCGATCGTTTTCGGCAAACCCATCAGATTACCATTTGTACACGGTATTTTTCACATTACTGCTAGCGTCAGTTGTTTTCTGTTTTCTGTGAGCCTGTGTCATGTTCTGCAGCCCCCTGTGATGATTTGCTTATTGTCCGTCTGGATTTCACCGTAGTTTCTTCAGGTTCTTCCATCCTGCCTTGGAGCCGGTGACACGTGGTTTTGATTTTGTTGCAGCAATATGCGTCCTCGGTCTGGTGCCGTTTCTGTCCTGGCCGTCTACTGTTGTATGACGAAACAGAATAAAACCTTGTGGCTTAAAATCATAATTTATTTGTTGTTCTTCTTGGGAGCCTGTGAGCTGTCGGGGCTCTGGTGAGTGCTGTTCACTGGGAGCCCCCATGCTGCTTCACTCAGACAGCAGTGGGCATCTCCTGAAAGCTCAGGGGGCTGGAGCTCTAAGGTGATTTGCTCGCACACTGGCACGTGACACTGGCTGTTGGCTGGCAGCTCAGCTAGGGCTGCTGAATGGTGCACTGGGGCATGCTTGAGCTTCTTGTGGCATGGGGTCTGGGTTCTGAGCAGGAACGTCCCAAGAACAATGGCTCCAAGAGGCAGGACATGGATGTCACCAGTCCAGTTAAGGGCTCTGCCTGCACCTTGCACAAGGTCACGGCTGCTGGGCCCACAAGGATGGGCTTTATCTCATGTTTGGTTACTACAGGATCACATTGTAGAAAAGCTTGTTGGCAGGGAGATATTTTTGTGGCCAACCTTGGGAAATTTAATATGCCGTAGAGGCACTGTTCTCAGATTTTATACATAAAAAAAGAAAACATGAAAGTTTTGCATTATTTCCCTCACTCAAGGGCTTTGCTCAAGCACTTGTCTTCTGTCATCCTTATTTTTCCATTTCACACAGTTCACTTCTGTCACCTAAAAGTGTGGTCTAATCTCCCCTATCTTAAGGTAAAAGCTCTCAAGTCCTTCGACTAAATCCCCATCTCTGCTCCGCCTTATATCAAGCTCCATATCTGCCCATTCTTTCTTAAACCCACTCATCAGGTGTTCCTTCTCTCTTCCAACCCTCTTATCAATATCACCAACCTGTCACTTTCCTAAACCCAAGTGGTTGATGCTTCTGTCCTTGTACTACTGGACCTGTCGGTAACATCTGAAAGAGCTGACTTTTCCTCTATTAAACACTTTTTTTTTTTATTTAGCTTCCCCAACATCAGGCTCACATAGTTTACCTTCCATCTCACTGGCCAGTCTATTTCTCCTATCTTAGTTTTCTCTTATTTTATAATCTTAAAATATTGGACTACCATGGATCTCGGCATCTGGTCTTATCCCTTTTATTTTAAAAATTACATTATCACTCTCGATGACATCACCCAATATCATGGATTCGTATATCTTCTATATGCTGATGTCCCAAGACTATATCCTCAGCTTGGACCTTGCTTGACCTGAAGAGCTGACTGCATATCCAACTAATCACTCACCATCTCCAATAATGCCCAGCAGGCATCACACACTTAATAGACACAAAACTGAACCCCTATATTTATTCCCCAAAGCTGCCTCTATAGGGACTCCTGGGTGGCTCATCAGTTAAGCATCTGCCTTCAGCTCAAGTCATGATCCTAGGGTCTTTGGATGGAGTCCCATATCAGACTCTCTGCTCAGCAGGGAGCCTGCTTCTCCCTCCCCCCCTTCCCCGACACATGCTCTTTCTCTCTCTCTCTCTCTCTGGAATAAATAAATCTTTCAAAAAAATTTTTCCTCTGAAGGTTCCTACCTGAGTTAATAGAAATTCTGCTTTTCTATGCCATCAAACCAAAAAATGCCACATCATCCCGAATTTATCTCTTACTCTCAAATCACAGAACCAACCCATCAACAAACCCTCTTTCCTCTACCTTAAAAACATATCCAAAATGTGAGCAATTCCTCATCTTTGCTCTGCTACTATCCTAGTCCCATTCCCTACCAAAATTCTTTCAATAGCCTCTTGACTGTCTTCCTTTATTCAAACTTATTTCCTATAATCGTTACTCAACAAATCAACAAGTCCTCCTTGTAAAATGCATGTTGTATTATCAGATTTCTCTGCTCAAACCCTGCAGAGGCTTTCTAACTCACCCAGTGTAAAGTAAATCTTGACAGTGGTCCAGCGGATGGATATATTCAGCGTCCTATGGAGCAGCTCATTGGGCTGCTCTAATAATCGTACCATATCTTGGGCTCGGTATGGGTTTCTTGTCCTGATAGATTAAGAATCTAGCAAGAGCTGTAGCCTGGAACACTCCTGCTGGAGGGCCCCTGCCTAGCATTCGTTCCTGACACCACAGCCACTCTGTTTGTGACCCCCTCCATAGTACTGGAGCAGCTAAGGGCAAACATGGCCAACACGTCCTACCCACTAGATGTTTCAGCAGCTCCTCTCTGGCAGATGCTCCATAGTGGGCATCGATGTGAAACAGAAAGAGACACATACTCACACGGCCCCCTCCCCACACTCCTTTCCCAGACCTCCTGCTCTCTTTTCACTCCGATGCTGCATATTTAAAAGGACACGTACATACCCTAAAGATTTACACATTTCTATTATTTCCCAGACTGCAATCACATGGTTCACTCATTGAGGGAGGAGGATGATACATATTATTGGCAGAGTGAACAAATGAGCCATCTTGTGTGCTAAATGGGCTCCCGTACCCTGCGTGTCCTCTTGGAGCTCCCTGACATGGGTATGATGGCCCTTCTTGCTGCAGCTCTCAAAGGGAAACGATAGCGAGGCTGTTAGCTGGTCCAGCTGCCATACGAACCTAAGTGTGTCTGACTCACAGCCGCATTGATTGAATAGCGTAGCGCGCAGCACACGGTGGGCTCTTCCTACACTCACTCCAAATCCCTTTAAAAGGGAAAGGATAAATCTCACAGGGGTGACATGGAACTAATAATGAGGTTTATGTAGGAGGGATTTGTAAAATGCAAGATGCTGAAGATTGCCAGACCCATAGTAAGTCACACTGATCCCTGCTTCTCTAATGTACCTGCTATTTCCTGAAATTAAAATCATGAAATCATGATCTTATGGACCAGAAGTGACACCTTTGAGGTGGTCACACCAAACACTTTCATTTTGCAGTTGAAGGAATGAAGTGCAGAGAGAGGAAGTGAGTTACCTAAAATCGACTATAAGCTGATCCCCAGGGGGGCAGAACCAAGACTCTGACCCAGCCCAACCTTCTCCCCGCCATAAAGTGAGACTTTAAACGAAAATTTCATTGCATTAATTTCTTTTGTGGAGCTGCGCCCCTTTCCCCAACCTCACTTAAGCAGAATCAACCAACCCAATCCAACCCTAACCAAGCTGATGAAGCAGCAACTGTAACAAATTCTTGTTGACATTCCACACCTCATGCATTCCACTGTGTCCACTAGAATAGGACAGTGGCCACGGGGAGCTCACTTCCCTTCTCTGGACCCCAGGGTAAAAGGGGAGTGTGCTCAGGTGGTCATTACCTCCTCAGCCAGCCCCATAAATCTATGACTCCTGTTTGGAGACCTTGTTTCCTTTCCATTCTGTGTTTCTGTCTTATGATTGCTTGAGTGGCAGGGATAAGACAAAGGGCAAAAACATTCATTAGCTGTTTTATTTAGCTCTGAAACAGGATTCATTAGGTGCCAGCAATAGAAACCCGCTCTGGCAAAGGTAAAGGAAAAGTTCTGTGGAGATTACAGGGAAGACAAGAGTCAGTTCCAAATGAAGGTAAGACTCAAAATACATGACGTCAGTTCAGAAATGAAGGTAGGACTCAAAAAGGAAGACATGATGTCAGAACTCAGTGAGCTGGCATTGGGGAGGCACTTGAAATAGCAGCTGGCATACAGTAAGGACTGTGATGTAAGGGGAAACAAGAGAGCAAGAGAAAAGACCAGAACCAGGACAGCTCTGGGACTTGGCACAACAGAGGTTATGACACTTTTATTCACATCAACAACATCAACATCATTCACATCAACATTACAATATATTCATCGTAATCATCCTTGGCTTTTGTGCCACCCAAATCCCAAGGACGGTATGCAGGTCCCAGTACAGACCGTGATCCCGTTCCCTGCCACGGCAGGAAGGGACACATTGACTGACTGTCCTACTGGTAGCACGTGGCAAAGTGACAGAGGCGGCTTCTCAAAGCACCACCAGTGTTGGCATCAAGCCCAGTGGACCTGAAGGCTGGGTGTCCCACAATGGTGTTCCTAAAATCTGCATCACCCAATTTATGAAAAGATACTAAGAAATAATATAAAGTTCTCGAGGATGGGGATTCATGGCTGTGAGGTTCACAAGAAATCACGTCACTCTCCTATGCCCCAGAATTCTCGTTCATAAAATGGGGGGACCATAGTAATTACCAGAGAGGTTTGTAAGAGGAGTCTAAAACCCATGGGTGCTCAAAGCAGGTCTGACACCTCGTCCACCATTAATCCCTGTAAACTTTTCTGATCGGCCACACAGTGAGCCCTTGGAAAAGCTTCATGCTCTTTCTGAGCCTTGGTTTCCCCTCCCGAAAATGTAATCCATGCTATCAGCTTTGCAGAAACCCAATGAGGAGACTTGATGTCGTAGAAGAAAAACAAATTGTAATACAGTAGATGCTTAGTGAAGTAGAGAAAACACGAATTTTTATCAACATCATTGTTATCCTATTTTAAATGAGGAAGCAAATGTCCAAATCACTGAAGTTGCGGAAGAAGGGCTTTACTATTATGATTTCTGGCTTTATTATTGTTTAACTAAATCCATGGTTATTAGAATATTGGTTATAAGTCAACCCGGCACGGATGGGACCCCTATTTTCTCCTGCACATGGTTGTTCCTTGAACTGCCCCTTACCATAATACACGGAGGGAGCTGGGCATCACGCCAGGCGTCTCAGCCACCTTTCAGGACACGGGCTAATGGGGCGTGTTCTCGTAGGAAACAGTCAAGTCCTGGCAAGAGCTGTTTGCATTTCTGGGTCCCTGTAAGAGAGGGTGCAGTGAAGGAGTCACAGTGTCCCCACAGGTAAATGATGCCTTCCAATTCCACCCCTGGGAAGCAGTAAAAGTCGAGGACCTGAGCCAGTTGTCAGCAGGTGTGGATATGCAGACTGCTATAAATTATCACTAACTTTAGCACCAAACAGAGTGGTATTTCTGAATAATTCTCTTATGCCTGTCATAAGAATTTGGCATGCAATTCTGTGCTGTAATGCATGTCGTAAATACAATAATTTACGGTTTGTTTCTACCCAGTCCTGTGCGCTGTCGTGCTAAACTTGGAAACAAGCACAATTAGAACTATAATCAGTTGTGACGTTTCTTGAAATGTTTCTATTTAATTTTTTTTTTGCTACAGACTGACATTAATAGCTTTTTTTCAGGAAGACGAATCATAATAATTTCTCAAGAAAAAATGACAAAGATAAATGATAGTCATGCAAGAAGGCAGATCAATGCAGAGACTGACGGTTGCTTGTGTGAAAAGGAAGATGAGAAGTTCCATTGCTTTAGCTGAGTCTCCTGGAAGCATCACCTAAAGGACGAACAGGAAGAGGCCAGATTTAGTTTCCATCTCCTCTCCTCCTCGTTGCAGCCTGCATCCCTCTGTGACAGGTTGACCCTGGCTCTCCTCCGAACAACGGAAAGAGTACAGGCTTTGGAGGCAGAAATATCTAGGGAGAAACTCATGGATCACCAAGCACTTTCTAACGATGGGACTGGGGACAACACCTGCCACCTGTTTCCTGGGAATTACACTACCAACTTTTTCAGAGTTGTTTTGAACACTCATTGATATAAGAGGCAGTAAGGAATCGGGATTTTTCTTTTAATGGGTTCTAGAATCAAACTATTTGAATTAGATCTCTGCCATTTGTTAGCTTGCTAACTTAGATCAGTTAAAAATAATAATAGCTTACATTGAAACCAATTATGTTGGACCTACTCCATACCAGGCGCTGTTAGTATAGCTTAGCCAATTACTTATCCGTCCTCATTTGGATACAAATAATAAGGCCAGTAGGTCCTTTCTATGCTACCACTCTGTATGTACGCACCTTTTATGCAGCTCACCACTTGTGCGGCGCCCGTCCTGCCATCGGGTTGGTAGCGAGCGTGCGGGAAGAGTCAGACATCACTAGTGCTCTGACGGATGCAAGGAAATGGATGGTAAGCAATATTTCTTCCCCTTGTAACCTGCGCTGGCCCTGAGACTGATCCTGTGAGCAGATTTCATGAGTTCTCACGTCTAGGACTAAATCAGCATTCCTGGCATCTGGGATTGTAATACAGAAAAGATTATGTCAAGCACTTTTAACAGAGCCACAAATTCTTTAGGAGGGCAGGTAGGAAACGTTAGTCAAAACCCTTGGTTACAGGAAAAAGAAACCACTTGGGGTGGGGGGGGAGGGGAAAGCAAAGTGGAGAGTTTCTATCCCTGCAGCTGAATGATTAAGGAAGTAGGATTGGTCATTTCCCTCCTCCTGTGAGGACCTGTACCAGGGACACTCTCTGCCCTCTCAGGACTGAGGGTACAGTTGGAATCCTCTGTCTCTTGTGCTCACCAGCCCTTCCACCTCCTCCAGCTGTTTCCAAAGCCCTCCATGGGTCAGAGCAGAGACCAGGAGGAGAAGCCAGGAGAGTGAGGCATTGCTTGCCCAACAGGCACTACCATCAGCTGGCTTCCCAATGCCTGGGCCTGGCAGGTTTTAACATGGCTCTCTCTCACTGCGGGTGACTCGGGGTCGCCTCTCTGTCCGTCACTTATGGACTCAGATGGAGACCTTGATGGGGAAAATGCGCTCCATCTTGGCGGTGATCACTCTTGCCTTCCCAAGCCCTAGGAATCCTGGCATCAGATTCCAGCTTCTCCCCTACCGACCCTCTTCTCAAGCCTAATGAAGTTAGCTCTCTATGTTGGCAAGAGTCCTTCTTTCTAAGAAACCAACACCATTCATATAGTAAACACCTCAGAGATCCCACTACATTCCAGCATCTTCCCGGTGCAGGGGGAACATCCGTGAGTGGGAAGCTGGGGAGGCAGAGAGGAAGCAAACTAAGGGGAGGCACAGTTGTGAGCCCTGGGGAGGAGGAGCTGCTTTTGTTAGAATAATGATGAAAGGCTTTTCAACCATAGTAACCTTTGAGCAGAGAGGGAGCGCATGAGACAACTGAAGAGCTGTCTGGACAGAAGGACTGCACGTCCGGGGCTGCGAGGTGCGGACAAACTTGGCATGAGACAGGAGCGCGTCTACACACAGGCCTGAGCAGTAACTGGGGGAGAAGTGCCTGATGCATGGATGAAATCATCAGAAGAAGAGGAAAGGGGATACCGTGTCCTTACTCAGGAACAACAGTGGACCTGACCCCGCACCAGCCCCTCGAAACGGAACCAGGACACCTGAGGCGTGAGCATGTGCAGGTGCGGCTCGCACAGCTGACACCAACAACAGCGTCGGCCTCCGAGTAAGGTAAAGGCTTAGGTTTGCAGTCGTTTAACCTCTGTTAAAGGAGGCACAGAAACTCTATTGACTTCTCTGTTTAGAAAATTGAGAAAAAAGCGTGAGCCTAATTAGGTTCACCCTCATGATCACAGCTACTGAATGCTGGCATGGCCTTTTCCAAGGCGTTCACCCCGGCTGAAACTGGGGATCTGGGCTCCGGGATCCCTGTGTTTGAAAGGCAAGGCTTTGGGACGTGAGCAGGGGGAAGCAGGGAGAAAACACAGCAGAGATCATATTGATGGAATTACTAGTCTGAGGGCAAGGGTGATAAAGCTCTCCTACACAAGCAGCTGCCCCTGTCTGTCCGTCCGTCCGTCTGTCTGTCCGTCAGGAGCGACATCCTGCTCAGAGGCAAAGGGAACCTGGGAAAGCAGTGAGGACCCGACATGGGGCATGTTACTACCAAATGAGCTTCCGCCTCTCAGCAAGTTTTGCCTGATGTGTGATGACTCTATAGGCAATGTCGGACATGTCCATCATTGCATTGAGCTAGTGCCATCACAGAAAACGACAGCAAGCCCTCTCCTCTCCCTCCAGAAGATGGAGAGTGATCCTTCTTGAGGGTATCAGGGAAACCAAAATAAGGAACATAAAGACAGAGCTTATATTGAACAGAGTTCATCAATGGTTAAGCATGAGCTCACACCAAACCCCAGAGATGCTGGCCTTAGACCGGCAGAAGACCCTCATGTGGGCTGGGTTAGTCCTTGGTTGATGGTTCCTGAGAGGAGTCAGGGAGGCCCAGCAAATGGCCATGGTCTTGGAATCACTTGGAGGGTCTAGAGACAGTGATCATTTCCCAAACAATGCATAAGTATTTCCAAACTTTAACAACAAGTGAGGTGCCGATGAGTACCGTCTGGATAGTTGCCCTGCATATCAGCCTACAGTCCAAGTATTTATTTCCTCAAAAATAAATAAATAAATAAATAAATAAATAAATAAATAAATAAAGTGTCCCAAGGCTTCTTTTTCCTTGGCTCTGGGTGAGTTATGGCAATTAATGCACGAATTGATTATTTCGTGTTCCCATTCTAAGAATAGCAAACTTTCATTTGGCATGTTCTGGGGATGGAAGTTGTAACATTAATTTAAAGAAGCCTTGACTCGTGCCTCCTTCTTACTCACCCATTTGGGAAAACAGACTGATAAGACAGCCCTACCTTCAATGAGCTCACGGTACAACACATCAGAGAGATCCCAAATGTCAAAATCCAGAGTGTGGTGTGGTCAGAGCTACGGAACAGAGTATGGGGGAAAGTGACTAACGTCATCTGTGAGAAGAGACTTGGTCCAGGAAGGACATTCTGGAATCAGTGGGGAATATCCCACCAAGCATAAAAGATAGGTTAGCGACAGAGAGGGGAGGAGGGCGTTGGAGGGCGTGGGAAGGGAGCCTGAGCAAGCCTCCTGGGAGTGTGTCATGACTGGAGTGTGTGGCATATGGGAATATGGCAAACATGGCGGGGGCTCTCCAGTCGTAACAGTGACAACTATAATCATAACCTTCTGTGTTAGTCTCCTAGGGTTGCCATCACAAAGTGCCACACACTGGGTGACTTGGAACAACAGACATTTTTTATTTATTATTTCACAGTTTTAGAAATCTAAAATCAAAGTGTTGGCAGAGCTGGATTCCCCCTAAGGTGCCAGAGATGGATCTGGCCCTGCCTCTGTCCACACATCAGTAGCTTCAGGCATTCCGGGCATTGTGGATAAATCACCCCATCCTGTCTCTGCTGTCACATGGCTGTCCTCTCCTCATGCGTCTTCACACATCGTCCTCCCTCTATGCATGTCTGTCCCTGTGACTGAAGTTCCCCTTTATGAGACCCGCTGATAGCTGCCTAGTATCAGCTAGCCTGCCTCCCCACCTGCCCTTTTCTATGGGTCTGGGTGCCCTGGATAACCACACTTCAGTGTCTCTTCCCTCCTGTTCTGCTGTCTTCCCTTTGCACCAGCCCCTGAGTCCAGGTCTGGAGCCTGGGCAGGGTGGTTTCTGGGGCTCCTACTGCACTGTCCATCTGTCTGCCCTGGCCCAATGCCTGGCTCTGTGTTCTGTGACCAAAGCCAAATGGAATCCCCCTCCTCCCCTCCCTTGTGGCCACATCTCTCTGGAGTGGTGGGGTGGCTGCTCCTCACCTCTGAGCTCCCCCAAAGGCCAATAATGGATCCCCAGGCCTCTTTCCCTACTCTGCTTTGGAATAGTATGAGCTTCCTTTTGTACACGTGTGCCTTTGTCCAGTTATAAACCCAATAAACTGTAAAGCGGGGGGAAAAAAGATCATAAGGTTCATAGGGATACCAGCATATTGGATTAGGGTCTACCGTCCTGACTTCATTTTACTTATCTCTGTGCAGATCTTATTCCCAAATAAGGTTGCATTCTGAGATACTGGGGATTATTAGGACTTCAGTATATCTTTCTGGGAGATACAGTTCAACCAACAAAACTTCCCTGGCACGGGAATGGGATTTTCCAGCTTACAAAGCTCTTTCTTACAGAATTGTATATTATAGAATTGTCTTATAGTATATCCACAGCCATGAACAATGGATCTCATGTAACTCCTTCGTACACACAGTAAACATTTATATCATGATGATAAACAGCATCTATTCAACACTTAGTCAGCATTATATATATATATTTTTTTTTTTTTTTTTTCAAATCCTGACACCAACGCAAAATGTTATTAGTCCCTGGTTTCCAAAAGCACAAACAGAGAATCCCAGAGATGAAGTAGCTTGCAGATGGCTACAAAGCTGGGGAGGAGAAAACGTGCTGCATTAAACCTTGAAACCCAGAGAGAAGCCAAACTGGAGAGGTCTGGTGGAGGTAAGAGATCTCAATGTGGAATCATAAAAGTGGAACGAAGACTCTGGTCAAGAAGATGGACAGAATTCATAACCCTCTTCTCTGTGTGTCAGTGCAAAATTGTGCCATATTTCCCCCAATCAATTAAAAACATGGAGCTCTTCTCAGGACCAGAAAGAAATCAGTGTAGATGAGCAGTAGGGAGCAGCCCCAAGGGGCCAGTGCTAGTGGAGGTGGACAGGGGAGCCGGCAGCCTTGGAGATGAGACAGGAGTCACCTGCTGGACCAAGCCTTACGTGTCCAAAAAAGAAATGAAGCCAAACAGACCCAAGTGGGAAAGAAGCCTGGATTAACTCTGCCTGTAGGGAGGGTCTTGAATTGTTCTCACACTACTGAACTATATCTGAAATAACTTTACCCAATAGTTTGAGTGCCACTTTCTTGGGTCTTAGGGAGCAAAGACAAGCAGCCCTATAAAGAAGAACTTCATCTGAATGGTGCCTGAACAGAAGGGCAATCTGCAAGGCACACCAAAGACACAAACCCTCCAACAGGAAATGCAGGATTACGTAATATAACAGATCCTGCTGGGCAACCTCAGAACCACCAGAAGGAGAGAAAGCAAAGGGAGAAAGTCTCTCCCAGTGGGGCTGCCATGGAAAAAGATCAGTGTACATGAACTGCCACAAAGACACACACAGAAACAACTCAGATGCTTGCAATAGAACTCACGAAGCAAATGTAAAATGACTTTAAGGCAAGTGCACTTGGAATTCTGAAATAGGAGGGAAGAGCAATTTTGCAAAAAAAAAATGTTGCAAAGACAATGTTATGTAAATGTCTTTGCAAAGACAATGTTAAGTAAAATTAAAATGTGGCACAAATATAGATAGATAGATAAATAAATAAATAAATAAATCCAAATGAAAATGTTGGAATTGAAAGGTAAAACTACTAAAATAAGTTAAGTAAAATAACACTCATAGTAAGCATAAATACATATTAGACTTTAGACTTAGTTCAAGATAGAATTAGTGAATTGGAATTTAAAATTGGAAAAATCCCCCAAATACTCTTTCTATATATAATTCATATATATTCATTATGTATAATAGGCTACATGTAAAATACATACAAAATACTATATAATTTTATGTTTATTATATAAGAGACCATATAAAAATATACAAAATACCATATACATACATATGTATTTATTACATATTTTATATATATTATATAGAATAGAATATATATAATATATACAAAATACTATATATGCCAGATATAGTATTATAGTATTTCATATATATTAGTCTATACAGTATTAGCATTGTTACTAGTACATTGTTATAGTATTAGCATATATAATATTGTACATATACAGCATATATGAGAAAGATCTGTATAGATATACCTGTAAATACATGATAGACTGTATATAAATGTGTCTATACATGTAATAGAGATATATAGAGGTAAACAAGACAAAGTACAAAGGCCAAGTAAAAACCCCAGGAGAACAGTGTGAGTTTCAATATATGTCTAACGCACCTGACATGATACGGGGGGTGGAATAGTGAAGATGTGGGAAAGATGTGGGAAAATTATTCAAAAGGACAATGGCTAGAAGATTTTTGGAGCTGTAGACTTCATGGTGATCAGAGCCCACAAAATACACTCTCAGCCCAGCTGGCCCATGTCCCCTTCTGCCCTTCCTCCAGCACCGATTTTGGCTTGCAGATGCCAGTCACTCCCATTGCTCAAACCACCAACATCACCCCACCCCTCGCCTCGTGATTCAGTGCTTGGCTATGCCTCCCACCTGACGCTGAGCAGATGCAGCAGAACCTGCCCCAGCCACTGAGTATAAACTTGACAGCATGTCCTGATCACATATGCAAGTGGCAGGACAGAGCTTTATTTTTTAGACCTCAGCTGGCTCCAGAGCTTGAGGCTTCCCTAGGGATGCACCCTGTCTGCTGGGTTGGTAACTGGCCCATCGGCTCAGTGGATGCTGCCCCTTCCTTCCTCTGCCCCCTGTTTGTCCTTTGCCAAGGACAGCTGTTGTTCCATAACTTTCTTACTCAAAGTTCCATAGCTTTCTTACTCAGAGGAGGATTTTGTACAACCTCTAAAGTTTGTCCAAAACAGTTGTTCTGGCCTGGGCCAGCATTACCGTGCAGGGCCAAATTTTACTAGTCTAGGTATGGGACTTCCTCTAATTCTTTACATATTCATCTTTGAATTTAGCCACACATTAAGAAAGAAATCGAAGCAGGGTTCCAATAGCTTGGAAATTCCAGAGGAAGGGACATTCCAACAACAGGCTACTGGTCAAAAAAAGCATGACTAGGGTGCCTAGGTGGCTCGATGGGTTAAGCCTCTGCCTTCAGCTCAGGTCATAGTCTCAGGGTCCCGGGATCCAGCTGGCATCAGGCTCTCTGCTCAGCAGGGAGTCTCCTTCCCCGTCTTTCATCTTTCTCTGCCTGCCTCTTTCCTTACTTGTGATTTCTCTCTGTCAAATAAATAAATAAATAAATAAATGTTTAAAAAAAAAAAGGATAACTATAAATGTATTTAAAATGACATCAGCATTAGATATTTTCAAAGTAGGACAGTCTTACACTAATAAATACTTGATGAGTATTTTTTACCCTTATGTTTTTTTCTTCTCCCTGGGAATTTGAATACTTTTGCTTAAGGGGGGTTCATCTTCTGTTGACTTACAAATGCTTAAAATAGATGAGATCTCAGCTGGGCTCCTACCTGTTTGGTTATCACCAGTTTGGGGGTTGTTTCTTGACTTCTGAGAAAAAAGTGGGCTTAGATTCCTAATGGCTGTTTAAATACTATTTCCAACTCATAACTCATGACATTTTCTAAATGTTGAAAGTTCCTGAGTGTTAAATTTCTGATTTGAAAAATTTACTCAACAACAAGCCATATGTGAATGAGATAAACCAAACAAGACATGAATAGTCTTTCAATCAGAAAATTTTTACTGCTACAAAAATGCAAGTTAAGTAATCTTACTTGATCAGTGTGGAACCCAGGGAGCGCTCAAAGGCATAGAAGTAAGAGTAGTGGATTATAACATCACCTGGGACAAGCAACTTCTAACGCCAAAAATGCTATGACCACAGTGTCCAGAGCACAAGACCAAATGGCAAACACCCAGAGCCTGAGAAATCACCACTATGGTCAAGCATGAACCTTCCCCTTTCTCTCCTTAAAAAAAAATATCTTGATGAAAGTCAAAGTCCTCTATAGCATCTATAGTCCAAAGTGTCTATAGTGCTTCAAGTTCTAACCAGGATCTCTATTTCCAGACCTCTTTCCTTCCATTCCCTGTTATCTCCAACTTCCTCAAGTACCCCCTCTCCATGTTCTGCCTCTTAACACCCAACAGGCTGTCTACACAGGCTGTCTCCACTTACTAGAACAGGTGGCCTTTTGCTGCCTCCCCAACCATCTACTGAATCCTTATAAAATGATTCAGAAATGACTCAAGTCAGATGATTTGGGATAAACCTAGCTTTTTCACTTACAGGCCATGTGACCTTGGGAGACACACTTACTTGGGCCTCAGTTTCTTCATCTCTTTAATTACACTGATTTATAATACCTACTTCTCAGGGTTATTCTGATAATAGACTGAGATGATACACCTACATCTTAGAATCATTGGATCATTTGGCTCAATCCAAATTAACCACTTTTAATTTCTTTTTCATCTATGCACGTCAATTCCAGTATCATTTCCTGAGGAACATTTCCACTGGCTTCTCCAGACAATGTGAAACAGGTCTTTTGGCCAAAGTGGAGGAAGTGGTATTCCAGGATTCCCTAAGTCTAGGCCTTCCAGATTCCATTCACACACTCTTGCTTTCTTAATTCAATCATTTAGCATGGGCTGGTCAACTCAATAATCCGAGAAGTGTTCATCAACACCCAGCACCAATGCCCAGAGGTATGAATGGGACCATTTTAAACTACACCGTTGAGCCACAAGGGGACTGCAGCCAGAGGAACGACCTCAGGATACTGAGCAGAGGAAACATCCAGCAGATTACTGACCCACACAGTCATGTGCAGAGAAAACAGTTGTTGAAACCTACTAACTTTGGGGGCAGTCTGTTACTCAGTAATAGCTAATCGGTAGACAGCACATCTAAAATATGCCATGCAATGGTATGTACTGGACTGATCCCTTTGAACACATTGCCACATTTACTAGTTTTGAAAAATCCTACACTAAAAGTATCAGTCAACCCCATGTAAAGAAACTCAATTCCCCAAATGTTGTACTAAAAAGTGCTGAAGCCAGAGAAGAGATTTACAAAGCATTTGGAAATATGTACCATATTCTAGAGGGATTTAGGAACACAATATAAGGGCAGTCATGGACCTCTGCTCCCCCCTCCATGTGTTTTAACAAATCAGTGTTGGTACATTCCAGTGGTGATGCTGATGTTGTGGACAGCCCCAGTTCCATGAGATCATGAATACTCAGTTGAGAATTGCCGCTGTAGGTGAGACTTTTCTGCAAGTGACCCACAGAGGAACGCTCCATGTTAAAATATATATATATTTCATATGTATATAATATACATATATAATATATATATTATATATATAATATACATATATATTTTCTTGAACCAAAATGTTTTAAAAATAAAAATATTTTACAGAAAAGAATCTCAACTTGTCTGGCTTCCATTCAAACATTGCACAAAACTTGGGAACACTGAACCAACATTCCTGTTGAAAATGTTGGGTAGCAGTCACTCATCAGCTGCCTCCTTCCCATGGGATCTTAATGCCCTGCTCACCACAGCACCTTCCACCCGTCACTGTCTCTGTACCACTGATAGTGGACAGCAGGTAAATGTACCATCAACTTACACTGTTGTTTTTTAACACCAAAGAAGTATATCCACCTCACTTCATTCACATATATTACCTACCCATTCCGTTCAGGACAGACATTGGAAATCCCTGATATATTCAGTAGAGAAGGGATCATCTTCTAGACCATGGAAGCTTATTCCTCTATAACAATTGATGACTACGAAAATAACAATCTCAACTTCTTTTTGTCCCTAAAATAATTTATTGGTTTTAATGGAAACAGATACTGTATGTCAGTAACAATCCTCATAATTATTTCTCAAACAAAAAAATTGAGTCTTTTAAAGGGAAAAATATCATGGCCTCCTGCATGGACAATGTTTAAATGTTAATTGTTTTTGATCAAAATATTTAAGCATATTCTTTATATTGCTAGCTATTTTGCAGTCCTACAGTCAAAGCAAACTGCCTAATTATATTTGAACAAAAATGTGAACTAATACAACTCAAAGAAACAACACAAAAACAATAGGGTAGATGATGATTTGTTGAAGAAAGCTATTCTTCACTCATGAATCTAGTCTAGATGTTTGAGGCAGAAGCTCTTTTGAGTCTGTCTTGCCTATATTTTACAGGGAGAAGGAGTTTCCCACTATTTTCAAGACCTGTGCTCTTACATTATGTCATAATATCACCGAACTGCCTCTGTATGTCATCTCATTACCCAACGTCGGTTAAGACTATTCTGGGTTACATCATTCTCATAAACACAATGGATTCTGCAATCACAAGGTAGTCCTTGGATCAAAAATGGTTATACGGATCGTCCAGAGTATCTTTGATCAATTAGAATTAGACATTTAAAATCTAGGGATCCATAAGGATATTTCTAAGAACTCTAAGGGTTTCATGACCGAAAGTTTCATGACCTACCATTGGAGAACACTGTTCTACATGTCATCTGTGGGAAAGACAACGGTAATTATTCCCTCGGATTTGCTGTCCTAATTGCTATGAATACATCCAAAGAATCTTATCCCTGTGGCCGGGGATAATGGCAGCAAAAAGAACCAGAGACAAATTCTATATTGACGAGTTATATTGAGATTCCAGAGCCTCAAATGGAAGCCTCCATAGACGCTTTAATCGGCCTGATTCATAAGCCTTGCTGACCTCAAGTAGCCACTCACAAAATGTTAAATATAAAATTACCATATGACCCACAAATTCTGCTTCTAGCTATATAACCAAGATGATTTAAGACCTATGTCCGCACAAAAGTTATGCATGAATGTTCACAGCAACGATACTCATAGGAGTCAAAAATTGAAAACAACCCAAATATCCATCAATTAATAAAATAAATAACAAAATATAGTTTACTCACACAATGGAATTTAACATGAGTATTACATGAATATAATTCATATAAATGTGAATAAAGTACTAAAGCATGCTGCCACAGAAATGACCCCTGAAAACATTTTGTTATGTGAAAATAGCCAGACACAAAAGGCCACATTCGTAGGGTTCTGTTTCTAAAAAATATACAGAATACAGAAATCCGCAGAGAGAGAAAGTACATTAGTAACTGCCACAGCTTAGGAGGCAGGAGCGCGAGAGTGACTGCTAATGCGTAAGGGGTGATAAAAATGTTCTGGAACTGAACAGTGGTGATGGTTGCACATCTCTGAAACTACACTAAAACCCACTGAATTGTGTACTTTAAAGTATTGAATTTTATGGTGTGTGATTTAAATCTCAATAAACACGATATATTTTTAAGTGGCTTCCATGGGCTTTCGTTCATAGTCCAAAGAATGAGCAGAAATTTCCCAGGCAAAGTCTTTATGGACCATCCAGACATAGCGTGGACGGAGCAGCATGCACGGACCGCAAGTTGCATGTAGTGAAGAATTGCATATAAAGTAAAAAGGAAAGCCACTGACAGCAGATTATAAATCTTCATTTATGCCATGCGAAGGTTCCGGGTCCAGTTTTCTGAAACTCCAGGTGAAAGGAGGCCATTCAAAGAGCAACACTAAGCAACCATCATAATTCTTCCAAGACTTACAAGAGTACGTTTGATTCTCCATTAATTTTTCTCTTTATTTGTTTTCTGTGAGACTTGTCTGGCAAATCATGAGTACCTCTTTTTTCTGATCCACCAAAATGAAAGATAAAGCAAAGAGCATGTGCTAAGACGTGAGGAATGTAAAAGCTCCATGAGCTAAAAATGACAAAGGGAGTCTCGCAGCCAACCCAAGCAAGGAAAAGCACCTCAAAAAAGGTAGCTGGAGAAATATTTCCAATCTTACTTAACAGTTACTCAGGAAGGGTATTTTCCCTCCTTCTCATCTACATGGTACAGACTGACTTAACGGACCCAGTGTTGACTGGGAAATTCAAACAAGTGAGTCAACTTGTCTATTTTTTTAATTTAATTTAATTTTTTCAGTGTTCCAAGATTTATTGTTTATGCATCACACCCAGTGCACCATGCAATATGTGCCCTCCTTAATACCCACCACCAGGCTCACCCAACCCCCCTCCCTCCTCCCCTCCAAAACCTTCAGTTTGTTTCTCAGAGTCCACAGTCTCTCATACTTTTTTCTCCCCCTCTGATTTCCCCCAAATCACTTTTCCTTTAAAAAAATCCTGATTGGTTCAGGTGCCTGGGTGGCTCCGTGGGTTAAGCCTCTGCCTTCAGCTCAGGTCATGATCTCAGGGTCCTGGGATCGAGCCCCGCATCAGGCTCTCTGCTCCGCGGGAAGCCTGCTTCCCTGTCTCCCTCTGCCTGTCTCTCTGCCTACTTATGATCTCTCTATGTCAAATAAATAAATAAAATCTTTCAGGGAAAAAAAAAAAAAAGATCCTGATGGGTCACGTCCTGTGACTGACTTGACCAAAGCTGATGGACTAGCTGGCATTCACGTACGACTTGATTGCAGGGAGATGCCTGGACAGATGAAGCCCAGAGGCTGCCGTCACTGTCCTGCGCAGACCAGAAACGGCAAGTGGCTTAAGTGAGACACTTTCCACGGTCTCGGCTAGAGAAGTGGAAACAAGATCCACTCTCCTTTCTTTCTAGCTGGAGGTCCTCTTATGAATATCAAGTGACCTGTTGGATAAAGAGGTATTTCTTCAGCATCAACCCAGCCCAGTAAGCAACTCTGTCCCGACAAGGACGGCAGGCTTCCTCCATCCACGTCTAAGAAACTCAGTAAGCCAGTGAGATGGGAGGAACATCCCCAGGTCAGTCTGACACAGGCCGATTTCCTCTCTGCTTCTTCAGGAAACTGCGCTGTGGATTAGCTGTGGGAGAAACATGGGATGCTGCACATTTCCTGAGAGAAACAGACACTGAACAATGATGAATGGTGATCTGTGGCTGTGTCCGTGTCCTTCCTGGAAGGGAATCGCTCTCTTCTTTTGCTGGAGATACTGCTCACTGATGAGACAGAAATGGGTGAAAGACACTGTTTCCTTCGTCTCTACAGTCCCAGTACAGAACACAGTCCCTGGCACAGTGTAGATGGCCAGGAGCCATGGGCTCATACTGTGAATGCTTAGGGATTGAGTCTGGGAAATAAATAATGTGCACATAAAAATCCAAGGTAAAGCAGATCAAAGAGGGCATTGGAAAGTGACACAATCCTAATGCAAGTCACGCAGGGGGCTAAGGTTTCTCACTGGGGTCAGGGGACACCAAGGACTTCTGGTCTGCAGATTGCCTGCGACTGGAAATAGACTGTGGTGAAAATGCAGCAGGTGTGGGGAAGACGCCAGTGGTCCAGCTATGTGGCAGCTGTGACTTCTGCAGCCAGCCCAAATGAGGAAAAACACCTCAAAAACTAAAAATGTGGAGGCAGGCATAAGATGGGTGCTCACAGCTGGCCACTGGAAAGCAGGTCCGTGACAATGAACCTTGGCCGGAAAGGCACCTGACCTCCTCTCCAACTCGTTCCTCTCCTGCAGCCGTGACCCCAGCCTATTGGGATGGACCATCTTGGAGAAAGAGCACGTTCCCCCTGTCCCGTCCGCAGGGCCGTCTTCCACTTCCATGGTCCTGTGGTCCCCTTGGTTTTTGATCCATCCTTGTCTTTGCCCATTTGCAGAGAATTACCTTGAAGATTCTTGGTGCATATGGTCAGTGGTCCGGGGGCCTGCAGATCGCCTCATGCTAAGCTAGCACTGGCTCAGAGGTCCAAAGTCCTTCCCATGTTTTCCAGGAATGAGGACCAAATGCCTAACCCACGTCCCCCTCTGCCCTCTGCACGCACCTGTGCACAAACACACACACGCACGCACGCACGCATGCATGTGTACATGCACACAGACATACACACATGTGCCCATGCACACACACACCACAGCCACAGTCCATCATGCAAGAATAGTTCTCCTTCTTAGGACTTTCAAGTGCCCAGAAGGCCCACAGACTCTAAAATCACCATTTGATTTTGGCCACCGGTCCTCTGCCTTGCCTCCACCTGTGCAGGAACAGAAGTCTGTGGGCTCCCCAGTAAGGAGGCTGGACCCCAGTCCTGGCAGAGGTCTGTGGCCTCTGGTTTCACTCACATTCACTGTTGCATGTGTGTTTCTGTGTTCCCGGAAGCACATACTTCCTGTTACAACAGCGACAACAATAACCCAACAGGAGCTGAGTGCCTTGCAGTTTACTGTCTGTGAAAATCAGTGTTTCTGCTGACAGGATTATGTTCTCCTCAAAATAATTCCATTTCACAACTGGGAAGTCACACACACACCGAGGTGATTTGTACTAGATCCTGTGCTCAGTAAGTAACAAAATCCACTCAGACAGAAGTCATTTGGCTCCGGGGTGCCTGGGGGGCTCAGTCGGTTAAGCATCTGCTTCAGCTCAGGTCATGATCCTAGAGTCCTGGGATTGAACCCCGCATCAGGCTCCCTGCCCAGTGGGGAGTCAGCTCGTCCCTCTCCCTGCAGCTCCCCCTGCTCATGCTCTCTCTCTCTCTCTCTCAAATAAATAAATAAAATCTTTAAAAGAAAACTCATCTGGCTCCCAACTCATCATATTTTTTATTATTCTAGGGAATCCCGTCTCCTGGCAACAACTCCCAGGGAAATCAAGTGGTCAGGCCTTAACCATGACGATTAGAGCGTAAGCTTTGCTTGTTGCGGTTAACAGGAGAGAGCCGGGAGGCAAGAGCGGGCATCTCTGTGCAGACCCCGTGGCATGACAAGTGACACACTCGCCACAGAACTTAGACTGCGATTGCCGCCTTGAACACTGTTTCATGAATATCAACAGTTTCTTACTCAGACGGGATGTGCAACTGAGACTGAAACAAGGCTCATCCTTTGAAATGTTTACAAAGCCATTTGCAAAGCAAACAGTATAGAGTTTTTGACGTTCTTGCCCTATATATCTGGCTGGAAACCTATTACCTTTCCTTTAGGATGAAACACCCATTTCTCTAGGAATCCTGCCCTGCCTCCCCCCAGCCCCCATCTGAAGGCCGAGTTCACCAGCCTTTTCCTGGCCCCACGCTCCTCCCCGCAGATCTTTCTCTCAGCGATGACGACACGGGTTTCATCTCTCACTTCATCTGGAACTCCGTCCGTGAAGGTAGGGGGTCATTCTGACTCAGCTTTGTATTTCTTAGTGTGCAGTCTCAAGAACTTTGTGGATGTCTGCCACAGAGGATAAGCGACTCAGACAAGCAAATGTTTTGGAACCTACCCCTTATCCAGCGTCACAGTGGAAACTCCCCCAAGGTAGAGAGTCAGGAATGGCTATGCATTTGCCCAGTGAAATTCCGTTTCCCTTCACTCAGCCCTGGCCAGTGGCTGCGACAAGCATAGACACCTTGGCCTCACCCTGGGATCAGTCCTGCCAATGAATCTTATCTAAACATTGTCCTGTGGTAGGGCGAATAACGGTGCCTAAGGATGCTCGTGCCCTCACCCTGAAAACTGTGAATATATTAGTTTATATGGTAAAAGGGTCTTTGCAGATGTCATTAAGTTAAGGATCCTGAGATCAGAGATGAGCCTGGATGATTCTGGCGACCAGGTAGTCAGAAGGGTCCTTACAAGAGAGAAGAAGGAAAAGGGGGTCGTCTCTTACAAGAGAGAACCAGTCAGAGAACAGGAGGTCTGTGGATGGACACAGACTGGATACTCACTGCTGTGGCCACACAGCAGGGAGCCCAGTGGAGGTGACCGAATCCAGGATACAGATTCTCCCCCAGAGCCTCCCAAGGAACCAGCCCTGCCCACGGCTTGACTTTCACCCACTTGACCTGATTTTGGATGGATGACCTCCAGAAGTTTAGGATAATGCATCTTTGCTGTTTCCAGCCACTGAGTCTTTAGTAACTCATTGTAGCAGTGATGAGAAATTAATCCACTCCCTCTTCAAATCCTCCTGCTGTCCCTAATGGTAGAGCTGTCAATCTCAATCACGGGATTCCAAAGAAAAGACAGCAGCTCCATATGCAACATGGAACCCAACCCAGCTCCATCCCTTACATGGACCCTCAGGGTATGGAGGATTGGGATGGACTGGTGTGGGGGTTGGGGGCGGCTGCTGTGATAGCTCATCCTTTAAATATCATGCATCCCTCTCCCTCTATCTCAAGTTTGGATAAAGATGCCTAATTTCTACAAAGCAAGGAACAACATGGGTCAGGAAAATTTCCAAGTGTGGTGGTTTTCTCTGTGTAGTTTTGGATTATCCCAGTTCATCCAAAGGACTGATCCAAAAGAGAAGACACTGTGTCACCGTCACCTTCACCCAGCCTTGCCATCTCCTCCAACACAGCGCTTCAATGATCCCTGCTTTTCTTTCCCTTGAGTTCTGTCTCCAGGAGGGCACATGGGCAGGGCTCTGTCCGCACACACCACTTCCTCCAGCGGAGACAATCCCACAGACTATGGGGAAAATGACCTTCCTCCCATCACTCCCACGCTATGCCCTGGTGGTGTGAGCTACTCCCTGCCAAGCAATTAACATTTCAGACTCATTTTCTCAACTTCGTAAAACCTTTCATTTCTGATCTTTTCATTTGGGCCATGTTTTACTTTTCATAATACATATTTCATAATTTACCATTCATTTACATTTCAATTAAGGACGCTGGCTGTTTGCAAAAGCTACCCTGATGGGGGAGTGTGAAATAAATTATTGAAGTTGCTATAATCTGCACTTCCATTACCACCTCATTTACCCTAATGACACTAAAAAGATTGTCGCCCCCAACATGGTTCTTCCCAGTAATAGAAATTCCCTTTGGAGTCCAACACACTGAGACTACAGACACTTGCGTGTGGTGCTAGATATGTTAATGAGGCAGTTGCTGGCTGGACTTCACCCTGGGAGCCTTCATCTAGGACAGTCTCAAACAGAAATTAAACTGTATCCAGAGCCTCCCAAGAAGATGCCCATGGGCTTAAATAATGAACATTTAACAAGAAAGCCATTCGATTACCATCACCGTACTCTTAATTCCCTGGTCTTCTTTGGCACCCATTTTGCACATGTCATTTTGCTTTAAACAGGGATAAAGGGTGGAAGGGAAGACACTAAGTATATGGGGCATATGCTAGTAATAGATGGGTTCTGGGGACTTCCCCATGTCATTCCCCCAAGAATTGGTCTGGAATCAGTCATTGGGAAAAATGGCACGTATGCAAATAATTATAATGTAAATTGTAAAGGGCAACAATGCAAGGGTAAAAACAAACATTTACTGGGCTCCTACCAAGTTTAATGGGATTTGCAAATGTATTTTCTTCCTTATATTTTCTGCCTAACTGCATCTGTTGTACTTATTACCAACAGATAATAACTAATTTTTACTGCAAATGTATCATGGAACAGCATGGCAGCTGCCACTGCCGGCCTGCTCATATGCTCTTGTCATTACCACCTGATGTTGCACAGTGACCCAACTGACAGCATCTGCGTCTATTTGCCTAAAGGATTTCTTGAGTTGTCAGAGCCTAGTTTGTTCACCTGAGTGACAAGCCAGGGAGGCCACCAAACTGGTGCACTGCCTTCTTCACCAGCAGGTCTCATCCAATAACTGATAGGAGGTGGTGTATTAATACCCCATCTCTCTCACCTCCGCTACCCCTGAGGCATGTTCCATACAGCGGATCCAAATTTCGCCTGTTGGAGTTAAGCTCTAGCTGCGCAAAAGGTGAGAAGTCCAATATCTCACCCTGTATTGATTTCCTTTCTCCGCCTTACTTCCCACTCACTTGTAGGTAATTTGTAGTGTCACATGTTCCATCAACTATTTGTACTTGAATCCTAGCACCTCACCTAAGACTGTGGCCTAGACAGATATGCCTTTCTGAAATCCATCATAAAAAGTTCAGTCCTGCCCCTGGATCCCAACTGGGATCCTGGTTCCTGGTCCCTAGATATATTTAGACAGACCACCCAGGAATTGCCTGGTTGGATTTCTGGTTATTGTTGTAGTTTTCAAACTTTTATACTTTACACACTTAGAATGTGATAGTGAGTTGAGTTTTGGTGCCCCAAAAGCATACCCACCCAGAACCTTAGAACATGACCTATTTGGAATAAAGATCTTTGATGACATAATTAAGGCTCTCAAGACAAGATTATGCTGTATGAGGGTAAGGTCTAAGTTCAATGATGACTGTCCTCATAGAGAAAAGGAGAAGACACAGACATTCAAAGGGTAAGTTCAGGTGAAGACACAGGCAAAGATGGCAGCTATGCCACCATATTACCTGGAGTCACTCAGACCCATGAGCACAGTATGTTTCATGACAAGAATAGCATATGCTTTATACGTCTTAGAACATTTCAGTAGCTTTGTATTTAATAAAAATACATGTAGTGCTTACTAGGGGCCTGTCACTGTTCTAGGCATTCTATAAAGATCCTCATTTATCTCTAACAACAATATGATCATCTCAATTTTATAGATGAGTACATTGAAGCCAAGATTTGTGAAGAAACTTTGCAAAGTCACACTTATGATTGGAAGTGCTTGGCTTTCCACCTGGATGGTCTACCTCTGGAAACCAGGCATTTATATGCTAGACCATCACCAGTCGAAGTGGGTTCTCAGTGTCACTTGAGAAATTATTATAAAAGCTAATTCTCGAGCCCAAACTCAGACTTACAAAATCAGAAGCTCTGAAGGGGAGATCCAGACACCTGAGTGATAACAAGCTATCCAGGTGATTCTCATCCACACTCGAGGCTGCAGATGAGGACCACAGGGCTACACTTTGTTGCCTTTCCAAACAGAATTAACATTCAGGAAATCTGTGTTCAAGTCCTATCCGAGCCACCACACTGTGATGTGACCTCACTTGCCTGTTTGGAAAATGAATTCAATGAACTCCGTCCCACTGAACTTGAGTGAATATCAAGGCAGTTAACAGAAAGAGGACCTCTCTAAAAACACAATGAGCTCTAAAAATGAAATAAATCAGTCAGCATATTGTACTTTCCAGGAAGGAGATACCGAGGTTTTGTCAAGGACAGCATGACCTGCACTATAATGAGACACCTAACTTTTTATCAAGAAAGACTATATTTAAGTTTAATCCCCACATTCAGGCAGAAGAGATTCAACAGGATGTTGGAGGAGTGTGGTGGCGAGACACACGTGGGCACAGTCTGGCAATGAGGTTAGAGACATTCACAGGAACAGTGTGCCAACAGAGGACCTGGGTCTCATGGCAAATTTTCTGATAACATCCAATAACTCTCTTAAAAATCAAATCTCTCCTTCACACCAATGTGCGCATTTCCATGCCATCACTAAAATCATACAGAGAAACCCCTTTGATTGCCATTTTCCCAAAAGGCAAAAACTATAAAAAATTAACTTAAATATGTGTTCTTATTGCTTCTGTCAAGGAATTGAAGCCTACACAAAATAATTAAGTCGCAGATTTTCCCACCTGTTTGGCCAATAAAAGATCCTCGGAACAACAGTTCTGACTCCCTCCCTGTCTTCAGAACCAGTACTCATCCAGGTGCCACAGAGAATACGCACTATTATTCAAGGCCTCAGCCTATCTCAACCCCCCTGGTTTCCAGGAATCTGAAATATTTGCTTCTTTGCACCCTTTCTATATCCCTTATATTTATTACATAAAACTCTCCCTATCTAGACCTTGACCCTTGGGGCTCCTCTCCTCCTGCCTCACCAAAGCCCAGGACCTCCTCACAAAAGCTCTGAGACCCTCTCTCAGTGGTGACTTTTCATTCTGTTTCCTGCGCTGAGACTTACTTCAGGATTATAATTCCTTCCTTTATCAGTTGCACATATCTTTTACTATATGCCCATTCATTCATTCAAAAAAAAAAAAATCAGATCATGTGCACAGGTGCTTCCCTAGCTCAGACAGTCCTTAAAGATGGTCCCATCTCTAGTACTCTGTAGTTCTATGAATCCGGTAGACAGAACTCCTGTTTTATTCCTGACTCTGACAACTGTGAGCTGTAGAACTGATTCTAAAAGTTCAACTCTATGAACGGTCAACATTCAGGAAGAATTGCTGCGAAGACTAGGAATCCCACCTCTGCCCCTCAGACCCACAGGCTGATAAGCTATCTGCAATTCACATTAGAGAAGAGCATTCCACACTTCGCCTGTGATTTGTATATCTGACATTTCCAGTGGTGTTCCCTCACCCTCCATCCAAATGGCAGCATTTCCTCTTTCACATTAAATAAATCAGAGGTAAAAGAAGAAAAGAAGGGAATTTTTCGGCAGATGGCTCCGATTTTTCGGCTCTATCATTGCTGATCCAGGAGACTAACATTTTTGTACCACAAGATAAGTATCACATTATATACAAATGGGACTTCAGAGCACATGAAGCACAGTAGATTCTGACATAAAGTGAATTGTTTCCTTCCTTTGTTGTTGTTCGATGCGATGTATGGTGTTGACAGTAAACATTTGACATATTTTACAAATAAGAATCTGTTCAATCAGTACAGTCACCAAAGTCAGAGAGCTCATTTAAATATAACTCTGGAGCAAAATGCCAAGGATTAGTTCTGAAGGTACAAGCTGGAGGACAAAATACCAAAACAAAACAAACAAACAACAACAAAAACAACAAAAAGATTAAGGAAGCCAAGAATTGGGTTCTAATCCACAGTGCAATTATTAATTTGTATGAGTCTTAACAAGTACCATGGTATCCCTTCCATGGTTGATACACTTGAAAAATGGAGCTGGCAAGCTTTTCCTATACACAAACAGCAGTAAGAATGAAATAAATTGATGAATGGGAATATGCAAGACCTCTTTTTTTTATTATTTATATTTGTTTAATGTATTTTATTTATTTATTTATTTTAATCATTTTTTAAATTTATTTTCAGCATAACAGTATTCATTGTTTTTGTACCACACCCAGTGCTCCATGCATTCGTGCCCTCTCTAATACCCACCACCTGGTTCCCCCAAGACCTCTTATTTTTATTAAAGTTTTAAAGTGAATTCAGAGAAAATGGCCCACTGCAGCTCATACCACCACACAAACATGGCCCTGTCTTAGCTCAGAATTTCTCAACCTTGATACTATTGACATTTAAGACCAGATGATTCTTTGCTGGAGACTTCCCTGTGCATTGTGGGATGTTTCATATCATTCCTGGCCTCCATCCACTAGATGCCAATAGCACACCTGAACCTGCCCCCCTCCCAACCCAAAATGGTCACAGACACTTGCAAGTGTCTCCTGAGAAGGCTCTCTTCAAAACCACTTCACCTAGATTCTGATGATTCTATAGTTTTCCCTTGGGTTCTTTGGGTATTGAATGTCAATTCTAAGAATATTGCCAAGGTGACCATTCTCAAGGGGAGGGATTCAGAGTGACCAAATTTGTATAGGGCAGATGGGGGAATGAGGTGCCCATTTAGTGGTTAAACTAAAAAAGACAAATGGCAGCTGGGCCACTGGAATGCTTGTGGAAGCTGATCCTGCACTCTCACCCTGGATGCCGCTCTGCTCTCAATGCCCCATCTCATGTTTGTCTCCATCATGTCTACTCAATCTTTAGGACTTGGGTATTTCTTAACTGCAAGAAACCCACTTTTCCTATGCCTTCAAGTCTATGTTACATTTAGCATTTTCATAGTGTTCTGTGAGAGTGATATTTTGTATTTTGTAGGGCATAAGCACAGGTTTCAATGGAGACCACTGGGATATGAAAGCTAGTTCTGCCACTTCCTGCAAGTCGTTGGGCAAGTCATCTTACTTCTCTATGCCTCTGATCTCCCATCTGCAAATAGGAGTAAGAGCAGTGCCTGCTTCATAGGATAATTATTAGAGTATTATTAGAGTATATTATTAGAGTATAGAGTATTAGTAAATATTAGATAATTATGTAGAGTATTAGAGTAATATAATTATTAGAGTATAATTATTATAGAGTATTATTAGAGTATTAGAGATAATTATATAGAGTATTAGCATATTATTATTATAGATATATCTATATCTATATATATATATAAAACATACAGGAAATGCCAAGGGTTAACACCATCTCTAACATCAAAATAAGGCATCATTTTCACACAGCCTTATACATGTGAACTGAACATATGGTAGGTGTGCTATATAAATGTATTGTAAAGGTATGGCTGAACTTGAGTAGTGAGAAAGCACTCAGCAAAAATCCAGCTTCAGAGACAGCAATTTGCATGTCTACTGGAGATAATGAGGGAGAATTCAAGGATCTTAATCTTGAAGGATTAATCCTCAGCCTGCCCATCAGGAATGAAACGTCCCACATTATGATCCTTTAGGGAAGCAAACTTAAATATTTAAAAAACAATAAATGTTAAAATCAGGAAACAAAAATATGACTTGGCTATTTAATTTGTTTCTAAGAATTATGGATAAATAAAGGACTCAGATATATAAAGTTTATGTTGTTGGTACATTTCAGAAGGTCCTGTGGGGTGGGGAGAAGGGGCAGAGGAGAGGCTTTGGGCACCAGGAAGATCACCGTGCCCTGGGGCCCCTGGCCGATCCTTGCATGGGTACCATCTCTTAGATCCCGTTTCCTCATGCATTAACTTCAGAAATAATTTCTATCCTGCAAATCCCACTGATCCTCTAAGGATAAAATGAGATAATGGATGCAGCAGCGCTGTTCAAAATGATGGTGATTATGCAAATGTAAGGGGCTGTTGGAGAGAAACACTCCATTGAGGTCAAGGGGATTCTTCTTCAACCACATACGCGTCAGGTCAAGAAAGTACGTGTCAGGGTTTTGAGTGGATACAGAAGTGATCTGGGGACATAAATCTTCCCCATTTCTGACTTTTTGTTTTATTTTGTTTTGTTTTGTTTTTGCTTCTCCCACTGAACCTAAATAAGACATCATTGATGGGAAAAGAAATGCTTAACCCCTCCACTCCTCTGAATACACAGACAGTTGGAGCCTGAGAATGACTTCAGCCCCTGGCAAGATCATTTCATACTGTTCAGAATCTGCTCTACCCTTGCAGGGCAGAGGGGAAAAAAATAGCTCTTTCTGTTTTTTCCCTCAAGGTGAGAAATCATAAAATGAAGATAGAGACAGAATAACACAACTGGAAAAATACAGCCAAGAGCTCGGGGATTCTCAGGCTGTCAATTTGGCTTTAAAGATGAAGTGGGAAAAGAATGCTGGATGTCTGGACCATTCTTGAGAAGATGGGAGGTGTTGGTGATGGAGGAAAAGATGATGAATGGGGGCTATTGCTAAAGTAGGGTGTGAGAGAAGCCTTCAGCTGAGCTAGTGCCCTTTTCTCTGATTCACCAAACATGCACATCTCTGTGAAGGAGCAAAGGATTTTTGGCTACAGAATTAATCATGGTAGGTGGAGTCTGGCAGAAAGTCAGAGCACATTTAGAGATGGTGGTACAATTAAAAGTTCAATGGCCATGAAGCCATAAGCAATGGATTCATTTCCGTTAGTTATTTTATGCACCCCACACCCCTTTATTGAGCACCCACTCTGTGCCAGGATTGGTGGCAGGCGCTGGGGATGTCTGAATTAATGTGACTTGGTCCATGATGTAAATAAAAATTCAGAGTCTCTTGGGAAACCATGATGTGCCCAAGTGTATCATGGGAGGCATAACAGTTTAGGTGGGTCAGAATAACACAGAGACAGAGCACAGGGCTCATCACATAGACTGAGGGCAGGAGGGGAGGGTGGGCAAGGAATAGGAGAACCTTCCTGGAGGGCTGAGTCTTGAAGGGTCAGTCTTGGTTACCAAGGCATGTATGTCTTCGGCCCCTAAATCTTTTCCCCAAAATATGTTTCTCCTCTATGTTCCTAACTTGGAGAATTACGCTGCCAGAGCTGAGTCAGAAACCTGAGTGTTAATCCTGACGCCTTATTCCCCTTCATCTGACACCTGTGGTCACAGCCCAGCACAGAGGCGGGAGTGGGCATGTCGAGGACCTTGTCTTAGAGACTGGGAGGGCCAGGCTGGATCAAGAGAGTGGGTAAACACTACTCAAGGGCTTGACCTTTATCCCATGCGTTCTCATTGGTGACCTTCACCCTTCAGTCAGCCGGACCAGAAATAATGATCGACAAATACGTGATAAATTCAAAGCCTCCAAGGATCTCTTAAAAACATTAATAAGCAAGCAAAGAGCATTCTGTAACATAAGTCGGCGTCAAACCAAAGGAAAGGAGGACTCACATTTGCTATGGGGTTGTTGGGCACTGTAATGCATATCTCTCAGTGGCTTCAGTGCCTCATAAAATGGGCATTTCTACCTCCCCAGGCCTGAGGTTTAAAGGGTTACTGGCTGTTAAGCAAAAATTCGGGACTTGAAAGTCAGATAAGTCTGATCCATCACACCTGGCAAATTGTCCTGTAGGTCTCTGATTGGCACCATTGCCCAAGGGGACATCAAATCATCTACTATTTGAAAAAGCATTTTGGAAGAGTTGATTTTTGTCATACAAAAATCCCAGGGCCCTGGTGTGATGTGCTTTTGAATATCAAGCATGACTGGGGCATCAGAGAGGAGAGCGGGGCATGAGGAGTATTTGAAGAGCGCGCAGCTGCTTTTGCCCTATGGTCCTTGGCAAGAGCCTGTGGGGTTCTATATTTTAAACTAATGAGGGATTAAAGGAGTCACCTTGCATACCATGATCATAAGACCAGCCCCGGTCCGTGGTCTTGTCACAGAGAAAGAGTATCTCCCCACAGTTCTCTTTCCAGATGGATTTTGAACCCCCCAACAGCTTCAGCTGAGGTTGTTTGAGAACAGAGACTAATGCCATTTTTAAAAAATTCTTTATCTGCTTATCCCTGGGCTCTTAAACATGTTTCTTAACCTTGCTGGCTCTCAGCTTCCTGTATATGAGAGCCTTGATAAAGCCTCATGTAGAGAGTTGTTGTCAGGATTAGATCAAATGATGTTAATTGTGTGTACTAGTGTCCTGGATCACAAAGGCAGTGCACCCAGATACAGGCTTCAAACTCTACTTCTGCCACCAACTTCCTGCAAAGTTTGTGTCCAGAACCAGACTTCTTTGACCCTCTTTATGCATAAGAGGAGAAGAAGGGAACACTTCACAGAACAGCTGTGAAGACACGGAACTGTACACACTAGCCCAGTGCAGTGCATGAAACTCAGAAATGTGCAAAAAATGGTAGCTGTTTCCATAATTCATTCAGAAGTACTTTTGTATGCTGATCAGACCCTCACAGATGCTAGTGCTTATTATCTTTGCTATCAAGACACAAGCAAGATCCATTATATCTTAGAAGTATTATGCTGCTGGCCAACCATACAACATTAGGTTTCCAACTCATAAGTCAAAATGTAACGTGAGCATCTACTATGCACTCTATTTCTAACAAAAATATTGAAGAGGATTCAAAGGAAAGACATGGATCAACCCAGAATGGTACTTCTTCATCTTACCTGACTCCACGGAACAAAATCTGTATTATGAGTAACACAGTTAAAACCATTAAATAACTTTACAGCCTAGGTAGCTCTTGCAAATCTCTTTTCTTACTTGTTCTTCACCAGAACACTGGCAAATAGATCGTGTGATTTTAATACCACAGCACTAAAGATCAGCCATACCCAAGCCCAGAGAATTATCCTGAAGGTCCACAGAATGGGACCTTTGACGTTCTCATATGAAGTCCTCTGCACTCCTTACAAGCACGCCATACCTCCTAAGGCTGCCAGGGACAGAGAGAGAAAGTAACCCATAGCAAAGGGGAAGTAGGTGTTGACTGCTGCTGCCAAGTTCAAGTTCTCCATCAGTGTGCAATATCTCTTAAGGGTGGGAGAACCATCAGTGTGCAATATCTCTTAAGGGTGGGAGAACCATCAGCAGAGACAGCATTAAAGGAATCAAAGCATCAGGAAAAAATGGGTATTCAATATTCACTGAGACAACTCTTTGCTCTATGACAGATGCTGGGGTTAAAGAGATGAATAGGACAAAATCATTGCCTCCATGGAATTGCGGTCTTATGGGGGGAGACAGAGGCATTAGGGATAATTACAAGGCAATTTGAAAACTCCGTGGCATCCCCACAGTGGTGAAGAAGGTGGCCTGACCCTGTCTGAGTCTGAAAGGGTGATTAGGTTGTGATGAGATGAAAATGGTGCAAAAAACCTTCCAGGAAGAGGGCCCAGCAGGAGCCAGCCAGGGTGATAAGTAATAGCATGAGCATGAGGGGAACCTCAGCAGAATCACGGGTCAAGCTGAGAGTCCAGCAGAGAGTCAGGGCCCAGGAGCAGGAGCCTGGAGCGCAGTATTGCATTTCATCTTCTTGTTTCCAGTTTCTCTTCAATCCTTAGATGGAATCCTTACACCCCTTGCTCTTAAGGAGCTTACATTCTTAATGGAAAGATGAGGAGAGAAGTGGGAAAGGACATCAATTTTGCCTTCTGATCTACTCCAGTAAACTGTCTAGTGCACAAAAAATGTGGACTTACGATAACCATAGACGATAATTTTATTCTAGAGCTGGTATCCCTCTCATATTCCCCAGCCTCCCCACACCCCAAACCCTGCAGATTAACGACAGTGGTATCTGTTGTGGTTCTCACTTCCTCCCTCAACAGAGTTCGCGTTTATTTTCTAGGCTAGGCTCTTGGGCATCTCTTCCAATGCATTATTCTAGTCAGCTTAGAAATTATAAGGCATGTTTAATTAAGGAAAGGCAATAGTTTTCGATGTTGAGTCTTTGAGCTTCAGATTCCTTATTTTAAATGATGATTATTAAACAAGAAAAATGTCCTTAAATAGCAGACATGGACATATATGCATACAGAGTGTAGACACTCAAAATAGTGGCAATTATTACAAAGTTTAAATTCCAAAAAGTTGGGGAAAGTTCTACATTATCCATTTGTGGCTTGTACAATGAAAATTTGACAAGAAAAGGCCCTCAATTTCTTCATTATTATTACTTTTTATTGCTGCAAAACTCAGCCACAAAGTCTGTTCTATCTTGGTAAGGAAAGGTGTTTTGGTTTTACTCATCATTTCCATCTTTCATTTCTCAGAATCAGCCCCCACATTCATCGCTGCCATCTCCCTTTCTCACCTTGACATTTGAAAAGTACCAGGGAATATCCATTCCTTGTTTCACACATGAAGGTGTTTATGACAACCAGCCCTGCTGTTTCTTGGAACTTGGTTATGATTCATCCTTTGAAATTTAACCAGGAGTACTGGAAATACACAGAAGTTATGGTCTGAGGTCTTTTAAAATCACAATCTCGTTGAGACAGCATTTTGTTTTCTCATAATGGCAATGGTCAACCAGACTCTGAGGGATAAGACTTACGTCCTCTTCAGTTCAATATTTCCTGTATCCAGCTTGGGTTTGGATTGTTATGTATGCAACCTAAATCTCTCAAGATAAATACAGATGTATTATTCCTCTGGTGTTTAGAGTAATGCACCTGATAGATGAGGAATCTGAATACTGAAGAGGTTACATGATAACCAAAGTGGTAAAGCTGGGAGTTAGTGAGGGAAGTCGAGCCTGGGTCAATTGCATTTGGCTCAGCTGGGACCAGCGGGGAGCTTGCCTGATGTTTCAGGATGCAGAATGAGCTAGCGGTGAAAACAAAGCTGTGAAATAAGCGGAACAGAACGGGGAGCATAGAACATCGTAGCGGGGGAGGAAAATGATTCCATCAATTGGCTGGTCCATAAACAAGTACTGAACACCTTTTGTGTGCCAGGCAGCTCTGGAGGCACCATGAATTCAGTGTTGAACAAAACAGAGAAGACCTCTGTTCTCACCAATCTCACACCCTCTTTATTTTCATGGACCCATGATGAACATGCATCGGTATGATTTCTAGAGAAGAAAAGAAAAACCCTTTTTGCCTAAAGATGTATTTTTCATCTTCAAGGGGGGGGGTGCTCCTGGATGATAGCAGAGTGTGCCCACTTGTTATTTCTTGGGGTTGCTAGCTTCTTGGGTGAGTTTATCCAACCAAATATATAAATAACCAATCAAAATAAATAGAAATTGTATAGAAAAAACTCATGTTGTCAATCCATTGGGTAGAAATCCACCTGGATTTCTTCCTTTTCCTCAAAATGAGGTGCAAAATCTTTAAAGAGAAGACAGGTAGTCAAGTTGCAGAAAGGGAAGTGATGTGATTGTAAATGTGATTTCTCATTCATTATGAATCAAAATCACCATGAACATATAACAGCTATATTCCTTCTTCATATGGAGGAGGCATTAAGAAATCCCAAGAGTTGTGGGGTGCCTGGATGGCTCAGTGGGTTAAAGCCTCTGCCTTCGGCTCAGGTCATGATCCCAGGGTCCTGGGATCGAGCCCCGCATCAGGCTCTCTGCTCAGCAGGGAGCCTGCTTCCTCCTCTCTCTCTGCCTGTCTCTCTGCCTACTTGTGATCTCTGTCTGTCAAATAAATAAATAAAATCTTAAAAAAAAAAAAAGAAATCCCAAGAGTTGTGATTTCAACTGTGAATGTGCACTGCATGGCTCCACTGCCCACTGTGGCTTCTGCCCTCTGGTGTGCACTAGCCTCCACTCTCACCCCATCACCTACATTTTGCTCATGTCTGGTGATGCCCAGGGTCAGATCTCAGCCTCCTTACAACAGGAGATTTAAGAGACGGAACACCTCATATGGAATCCAATAAATATTGAATGAATGAATAAGGGGGAAAATGAATTAACAGGTACGGGGTCTTGAAAATATCAGCAGCCAGCATATTTTTTTCCATACACAGTCTAAAAAATTGAAAGAGTATGAAGAAAAGACAGGTGCTGTCAAAGAAACTCTGTGTCTAAAATGAGTTACTCAAAACAGTATTGATTTATCGGGATCTCTACAACCTAATCTTGCATAAATGGTGCAATGGGCACTTGATGCTCTAAGTAACACAAGAAATTTTGAATTTTATAAGCAAGTGTTGGATTCCCCAAGAGTCATTAAAAGTGGATCCAAGAGTCATTCAGTGGAAGGGGTTAGCTGAGCGTCACACTGTCCCTTCCTCACCCAGCTTGTTCTCTAGTGAGGACTCTCTAAAGAAGGTAAAAACAAAAACCCCAGCTTATAAATCACCTGAAAAACAAAGGCTGTGGCCTGAGGAAAGGGAACAGGATTTACCTCTCACCTGCCACATTCCCCTCACTTATGCTTACACCATCTTTGTTGTCATGGATCCATTATGAAAGTGCTTGAGAATAATTTCTAAAGAAGACATGAAAAATCCCAACTGCTGAATGAACATGTATTCTGATGTGTGACCCGCATGTTCAGGAGCCACCGAAAGCTCAGAGAAGCCAGGAGTCAAAGAATCTGTTCCCAAGACGCAATGTGGCTTGATGCAACACATCCCTTTGTAAATAACTGCATTGCCCTCCCTTGGAATGGAGGAGCATTGGCAGTTTGGCATTTTGGATCACAGAGCCCTTCAAAAACTGATAAAAAGTACAAATCCTTTCACTCCCTGGGAAAATACACACACAATCAAGGAAGGAAAGAAGGAAGGAAGGGAGGGAGGGAGGGAGGAAGGAAGGAAGGGAGAAAGGGAAAGAAAGAAAGAAAGAAAGAAAGAAAGAAAGAAAGAAAGAAAGAAAGAAAGAGAAAGAAAGAAAGAAAGAAAGAAAGAAAGAAAGAAAGAAAGAAAGAAAGAAAGAAAGAGAAAGAAAGAAAGAAAGAAAGAAAGAAAGAAAGAAAGAAAGAAAGAAAGAAAGAAAGAAAGAAAGAAGGGAAGGAAGGAAGGAAGGAAGGATGGAAGAAAGAAAGAGAAAGAGGGAGGGAGGGAGGAAGGAAGGAGAAAGAAACAGCTTTATTGTGGTTGATAAAGTTAATTTGTTTTCTAAGACCTACAAAATGGGTCTGCCCCAGTAGCGTGGCCCACATCGATCATCTAAACCTAAGTCAGTCTATACTTAAAGGAGACACCTATCAAGGAAAACTAACATACACCCATCACAATCCTCCAATTCAGCCCTGGTGAGCTTGTTTTACCGTAGAGATAGCAGCTGCCAGTCTTATAAGGAAATCCCTGACCCCCCAGCCAATCATGCTCTGCTTTCCAAGATGTCTCTCCAATATCTGTCAAATTCACTCTTGCCCTAAATCCCTTGGGAACAATGCTCCCCTGTTCTTAGGCACCATGGTCCCCCAATCCACAGATTGTTTTCCCTTGAGCTGAGGACATCAAGCTCATTGACAAATTGTTTTAGTTTTGTTGTTTGGCAAGGTATATCCTATATGCAAAAAAATGGCCAACTGGATGAGTTTGGACATATATGGGCACCTGTGAAACCATCACCACAACCAAGGTAATAGAATCCCATTACTTCCAAAAGTTTCCTTGTGTCCCTTTGCTCTTTATTTTTGTAGTTAGAACTTTGAATAGAATTTATTACGTTTTGTAGATCCATTAAAGTCCATGTATATCAAAGTACAATATACAGTGAGGAAAGAATAATACATATACATACGTGTACATATATATTTAGAAAATTAGATCTTGAGGGAATCTGCATAAGTGACAAAATGTGTGGACATGGGCGTGTGGAGATACTTGGGAAACTGTACAGAATCTGAACCCAAGCTCTGCTACCTATTCCAAGTACTGCCTTAATTAAGACAATTAAGTGTCAGGGCTGAGACACTCTGAGACACATCTGGTGCAAAAGGAGCATTAATACCATTCTCAGGGCAAAGATAATGCCTATAAAAAGCCCAGCGGAGGGCTGCCAGAGAAAGCATTTGTTCAGTGGAAATTAAAATTGAATGATTATTTACTGAATGAATGTATTCTCTTTGTCTAGCTGTATATGGTAGTCACAGGAAGAGACATGCTCCAAATGGCTGGTATGTGGTAGGCATTGTAAGTGTTTTGGCCTCATATCACCAAACTTATGTGTCATTGCCCTTGCTGACAAAAAGCTAGGAAAGCTAGAATCAAAGCATGGGAATGCTTAAAGAGACTATAGACATTACTCAGAAGTGGAAATAATCGTAACATTCTAAAACTCAGCGTCAGGCCCTGTGTTCAGCGAACAGGAAGTCCAGAGAGGCAAAATACCTGCCTCCATCAGGACTGGAATGTCAGCATCAGAGCCCGGTGAGAACCCAGGTGTCCAGGTCCTTGAATTCTCCCAACTAGGGCACCTTGCAGAGAAACAAAGACTTTAACTAATCACTACTGACTGAGAGGAAAACAGAGGTTTCAGGAAACACACCTGCAGTTCTGGACAAGGAGAGATTTTGCAATATGCTGATGCGAGAGAGACCAGGAGACCAGAGCTGCCACCTCTGCCCAGGTCTTCACCATCTCCTCAGAGACAGTAACTAAAGAGAATGAATGAACAATGGGAGAGCATCGCTCACTGTGGGGTCCAGATGACTGACTCTTCCAAGCTTGTCATGAAGCATTATCTGTGCTAACTCCAACAGCCTTTAGAGAACTGCTCCATGATCACTGGTTAAAGAGATGTGGTAATGCTCTCAACCACCCACAAGTCTGTAGTGAGGCCTAATTGAGGTTCCCAGGTGAAATGAGTCTTGGACCTCCAAAGGTGGTAGCCCCATGCCTCTCCGTAGTCCCCGTGTTGCGCAGTTCATGTCTCTAGTCATGGACTAGTCTCTAGTCCATGCTCCAGTGTGGGGCGCATGCTAAATGCCCTTTGTGTCCTCAGTCCCCCAGAATCAGAGAATGGGCCTCATCAATCAGGTGGGTTCTCCAGTCCCTCAGGAAGCTTCTGTCTGCAGAAACATGCTACAGGGCTGAACTCCTTCAGAACACCAGCTGGTTCCCTGAGATCACTGGTCTGAGCACCAGGAGGACAATCTACCGGAAGGAAGCAGATGTGAAGAGAGGGAGAGAAAGAGAGTTTTCAGGTCTTTCTCAGAATCTGAGACATAGATGTCTTCTTGCATATTCTAAGGAAATGAATGGGATTAAACCAGCTTTGAGCTAAAGGTATTACTCCTTGTGCAAATGAAAGTGGAGTTAGACCATGATGTGCACAGATACAAGGTACACAGACATTAAATCACTATGAACTCTGTGCAGTAAACTTCAGTCTTTGATATTCTTTAATTATGTTAATTTTCACGCTGCATCAATAAGTCCCATAGTGCTAAATGATAGATTTTAGGGTGATACAATTCTGTGCTTGTTCTGAAAACTTTTAAATGTTGTATTTATTGTTTATAATTTTAAGATTACTCTCACTTACTTCTTTGGGCTGTTTGCCCCACCTCCAAGAGGGAACAAAGCACTTGGGTAATTCTGCCAACTCTAGCATCTAGGAAGGCAAGTGGGAACACAGAAAGAGCAGAATGGGAAGGCAGAGTGGTCGTCTTACCTCCAAGTTCAGACTTTGCTTTTACTAATTCCTTAGTGGGAAGAACCCTGTCTTATTGATCCTTTTTGTATCCAGCAACATTCAATTACTATCTCATGAAAACATCAATGGCTGAATGAATAAATCAATGAGCCCCTTTCCATGCATGCATGCCATTAATCCACTAAATGGTGACGATAACACTTTCCCTAACTCATGGGGTGGTTGTAAGAAGTAAGTGGTCATTCATTTGGGTGGGGGGAAAGCGAGAAATAGAAAAGGAAACTAACACACACGGAGCACCTTATTCTGTACCTGACCCAAGCTCATTGTTGACATGCACTGCCCAACAGAGTTGCCACGATAAAGTTATTATGATGCCTTTTCTCTTGTCATGTTATAGATGAGGAAAGTAGAGCCCAAAGACATTATATTTCTTGCCCCAAGTCACATACAAATGATGAAGCTGGAATCTGCAACCACATCTCTTTCCCTCACCCAGGTTTGAAAGAAGGCAGGTTGTTGGTGCTGGAATACGTCTTCAGCTAGTTAATAAGAAAAGAAATGCTGCTGCAGATGCCTCTCAGATTGTCAGCTCTGCTCCACTCCCATACTCTTTGATCAGCATTCCTCTTAGAAACAAGTAATGCTGCTTCTCACTCAAACCAAATAGTCTGGTTAGAGCTTCCTTTGAGGGTCCTTCAGGAGTCCCCAACCCAGGGCTCAAGTGACTGGCCCAGGAAAGCAGCAAGGGAGGGAAAATTGGGGATGCAGAGTCAGAGGCACATACAAATCAAAGCAGGTCACTCAAGGTCCTTCCCCAGAAGCTTTTACATGCAGCTGACACAGTACATTCAGTCTCCTTTTGAAGGTAGAGCTGTGAGCTGTGCATGGCAGGAGTCCTGTTTCCAGCTGTGGATGAAGCCCCGTGTAAGACTCCACATAAGTACCTCTGAATAAGTCAATAAGACTTCCTTACTGTCATATTTCAGACAACAGGTAGAGTTGAGTTCCTGACATTTGCAATGATCTGTTCTACTTAAAAGTTTCCTAAGTCCATTTAGGACGAATAACGGCCAAGGTAAAAAGGCTTGCCCTTGCCCTTGCCACAGCAGGGAAGGCGAAGCTCAGAGCAGAAGATGTGATAGCAATGGTGCTAGCACATACTGACATCCATGGGCCAGACAACCTCTCCGCCATCATTTGAAGTTTGTAGTCATTTGACAGGGAATATTTGTGGGATTCTCTAAGCTGCAACAAGGAGGCAGTGCTACTGTATGTAGAAGGCAATGCCATGGATGGGTTCCAAGGCACCTGGGCTCTTAGCCAAGGGAGAGAGTCATTTTGTTATGTCCCTTCCACAGCATCCTCCTTTGCCTTCCTTCCCTCAGTTTACTGATTACTCTTAATAAGGCACTTGTCCAGGCTCCAAGAGTGGGGAGAAGGGAGTCATTTTCCTTGCAGAGTTCTGTCTGGTGGGAATGGTATTTAAACAATGATCTGTAGCCGTATGTGACCAAATTAAGCCTACACTCTGCAACCCAGAGATCTTGTTCTAGGAATCCATTCTACAGACCCCATGAGTGTCTCCTGGGAGAGCTGAGTATCCAGTACCAGCCCTCTTCACCAACTCAACAGAAACCTGTAATTGATCATCAGTTAATAAAAAAGGAAGGAAGGAAGGAAAGGAGGAAGGAAGGAGAAAATCATATATTTTTATTTTATTTCAACATAAAAAATAGAAGTGCAAGTTTGTTAATCTCTTACAAAGTGGCAAGGCCTTTTGTCTGACAATGACTTTGCCGATTACCCTCAGAGTCCTCTTCCCAGACACACAGAGCACATAACGGACCATCTTAATTGACACATCCACTTTCACCAAAGGGGAAGTAGGAACTGAAGACACTGGGAGTTAACTTTAAGATGGAATCCTTTTCAGATTTTGATCATTTTCCTTCAATATTTGATAACCACATCTAATCCAATAAAATCAGTGTGTGTGTGTGTGTGCGTGCGCGCGTGCACGTGTGTGTGTGTGATTTAATTATATCTTTCTAAAGCATTCATCTAATCTTTCATAAGAGCATTAACACTCTCAATTTTCATACTCATTTTCTAGTCCTATACGTCATAATTAAATAGTGTCATAGGCTTTTGGTCAAACAGAACGGATCCTTGCTAAGTTTATGTATTGGGGTTTAGAATGGGACTCTAACAAGCAATTACCTGACTTGGGTTTTGAGTGTGAGAAATTCTGAGTAAGAACACACTGAAAGGAGGTGGTTATGTTTCATGATTCTTAAATCCACATGGTCATTTGGAGAATGTAAAATGGGATGTGAAAGTGGAGGTGATTTGGTCAGGAAATCAGGGCCTGCATTCGTCTCCTAGGCCTGCTGCAATGAGGTAATGCAGACCGGGGGCATTTAACCAGCAGAAAGTTCTATACTGTCTCACAGTCATAGAGCCTGGAAGTCCAGAATCAAGGCATCAGTAGGGTTGGCTCATTTTGGGGGCTATGAGAGGACACGTGCCCCAGGCTACTCCCCACAGCTTATAGATGGCTGTCTGCATGTTCACGTGCTCCCTGTATGTCTGTCTCTTTCCAGAAGGACATCAGGCAACCAGATCAGTGTCCACTATGATGACTTCATTTTAACTAGATCACTTCTGTGAAGACCTCCCTTCAAACACATCTACATTGTGAGGGACCAGGGGCTAAGACTTGAACATACAAACTTTGGAAGACAACATTCAATCCATGACAGGGTCAGTCTCTGTACTAGTGATTGACCTTGTCTCTTCCCCCAAAATGGCGCTGTCTCCTGATCCCATGCCCCACCAAGGGAAAGGCCCGTACCTGTAGAAAACCACTCAGAATCTTCAGAGCATGACTGCTGCACTTGGGTGCAGAGATGAGCAGTGGTTGCCTCCTTCCTGGGAAGTCTAAAAGCTGCGTGTGAAAAGGGCCTCAGCCCTGCCTGATGAATCTGGAGGCCAAGGCTCTGGCAGATGATCAGGTGGGGGTTGTTGGGTGGGGTGGGCGGGACCACTAGGATCTGAAGGACAGGGAACTGCAGGCCCAATCAAGTTAGTGTAGCCACGTCACTGTAATCACTGAATTAAAACTGTGTTAATGGTCTAAAATATCTGTAAAACGACAACATAGGATGTCACAGAAAAGCCATTGGTCCCTCCCAAGTTTCCATGTAGGACAGGGGAAGAGTATCTTCCATTAAGAAAGTTGAAAGGGAAAACAGGAGACCAGAACCAAGGTACCTCTTGTCTGGCAGAGAAAGAGCTTACAGGCCACAACTCACAGGCCACACGGCACACACCCTGGAGAAGGGCATGAAGGTCTGGGTGTGCAGTGCCTTCAGGTAGCACTAAGCCATCCTGGAGGCTGGAAAAAGAGATGAGAGGGCTGGGGAGTGTGGCCACATCAAGAGATACTCTGTGTCAGCCCCTTTGCCCAACACCATCTGGAAAGGACTGCTCTCTATCTATCATTTCCCCGTGGACTGTACAGGATCTGAGTGAGGGCTCCGGAGTAGAAAACATCTCTTCACACTGCCTGGAGACCACCTAACCCACTGGTCTTCCGGCAAGCATGTTCTCTTTCAGCTGGACGACACCCAAAATTCCACAAGAAGCTGCTGAGCCTGCCAGTGGACACCTGGTTGCAGTACTAACACCTCATTAGCATGACCCCTGTCTTGTCCTGTTGTCCCTGTCCTCTTTCTGCCCCCAACATTGCCTTTGCTTGCATGTTTCAGCTATAATGAACCACCTTCCACTGAAGGGCCCAGTGTCTTTGCACATCCCACCATGAATGGGATATGGAGAAAAGGGCAACTCAAAGCCAGCCATCACTGCCCCATATCACCCTAGTCTGAAAGGAGGAGCACAGGGACCCAAAGCACAAAATGAGACACTGTTGTCCTCCCTCCTCTCCCAACCATCCACCCACTGTGATCTTACATCTGTTTCCTTGGAAATGAAAGATTTTTTGCAAATGCTAGATAACAATGTGTCATTCTGAACATTTCACTGTGTATATGTACAATCATCTTATTTATCATCATTATCTGCCACTAACCCACTTTTCTCCCCTTTTATCCTCACTATCTTGTTTAATTTGAAGTGTGTGGCATGAGAGGGGAAATTTGGTGGGAGAAATTACTAGTTCCAGCATAACATATGTTTTGAAAAAAGTGCCTAGGCAATCATGAAAAAGCCCCATCCTGAGTAATTGGTCCGTCCATCTTGTGCTTCTCGGGGGACATGAGCTTCCTCCTGTCCATTCTGGTGGGCTGTCCCATCGTCTGAAACACACGGCCTCTGTATTCATCTGGAATTTTGCTTTCCACAAAAGTCTCCTCATTTACCCTCTGTTTCATGGAACTATGAGTGCTTGAATGCAGAAACCCAGTCTTGCTTGACTGGATATGACCCCATCCAACAGAGGTAGGCGCACAGTCAAAGGGCAGCTACATGCATTCAGACCCACATGCTGTGAGCTACTCCAGGGGCTTCCAGCAGATCGCTTAATAGATTCCCCCCACCTCTCCCTCCAAAGTGGGTGATGCTAGGATCCCCACATTACAGATGGGGAATAAGTGCCACTCAGAACGACCAGAGCCAAATGGGAGAAAGGCAGTCCAGCTCTGGAGACCACTCTCTTCACCACAAGCTTCTTCTGGGCTCAAGAAACAAGTACTCAACAGAATAAAAGGACATGCATAATTTTAGCTTAAAGGAAAACTATTTCGCTGCTGGGAGCATGGCTGGAGGGATTCGGCACTTGAAGGGTGATTATGTAGAGAAATGATAAGTCTTGTTCGGATAAATGTTAGAGAAATAAAACAGTTAGTTATTAGTCCCAATAATTAGTTATTGGGATCCATCTTTGGGCTTACACTAAAGAAAACTTTCTGAAAGTCAGAATGGTCTGTTAAAGCAAGAAATCAACTAAGGAATGAATTCCATGTTACTGGGGACTCACCCCATCCTGGAAGAAAGCTTTGTCAGGAATCCTGCCGGAGGCATCGGTGCCTGGGACAGAGGTTGAATAGAGGACCCGGCAGCCCTCATGCAAACCATTCCAACATTCTCAGAGCCCGCAGTCCCCTGATGACAACTGCTCATAGGCTGAATTAACCTAAATTAACCATCCCCAGTTCTCCAGGTGCAACAAATCTCCCTTCATCATGCTCCCAAGAATTTGCATGTATCTCTGTTGTGAGTTTACATTGTGGGTTTGTCTCCAGGAAGCTGTGAGCCCCTGGGAAACATGAAGCATCCTGAGGACACCCAGCACTGTGCCGACAGTCATGAGCAGGTAGGTTCTTAGTGAATGTTTGCTGAGTGAATGTTATTGATGAGTGGAGAAGCCTGGCCAAGAAGAAACAGAGTGCAGCCCATGGGATGTTGCATTCTCCTGCAGCCTTCCTGTATCCGAGGTCCAGTGCTTTCCTAATTCTGCTGTCTTGTAGTCCCTACAAAATCACTTATCAGTGTATTTGTCAGAGAATAGTGAAGAGAAACTTGTGAGAACAACAACCATATCTAACACTGATGAAGCTTTTATTAATGCAAGGCTCTGGGTATTCACAGACATCATCTTACTCTACCCTTGAGCAACTAAATGAGGTGGATTTTATTGTTTATTATCCCCATTTCACAGACAAAGAAACTGAGGTTAGGTGACTGACCGAAGGTCACACTTAACAGACAGAAAAGTCAGGAACTGGGGTGCCTGGGTGGCTCAGTGGGTTAAAGCCTCTGCCTTCGGCTCGGGTCATGATCTCAGGGTTCTGGGATCAAGTCCCGCATTGGGCTCTCTGCTCAGCGGGGAGCCTGCTTCTCCCACTCTCTCTGCCTGCCTCTCTGCCTACCTGTGATCTCTCTCTGTCCAATAAATAAATAAGTAAAATCTTAAAAAAAAAAAAAAAGGGTCAGGAACTGAACCAGGCATTCAGGCCCTGGTCTGTACTCCTCCCACTGCTCTATGGTAGGAACTATTAGGGCTCATTCGCCAGCTACTCTGCAGGAATCGTGTGAGGTTATAAAGATATAAGTCGTGAGATGATATAAAGATATATCCTCTGACATCTACTCCCCACACCAAGTATATAAAATAAATACTACATGTCGAACTTAAATGATTTGCCCAATGACACAGCAATGAGAGACCACAGCCAGGACTCAGATTTAATTTGCCTGATTCTCAACCCATTACCCTAATGCAGTTAAACAATTTGGGATGTGGTGTTGAAAATCAAGGACATTTGTTCCACTCGTTGCCAATACTTTTGCTTATCTGCTTCTGCCTACCCTTCAAAACCCAAGTGAAGGGGCACCTGGGTGGTTCAGTCATTAAGCATTTGCCTTCGGCTCAGGTCATGATCCAAGAGTCCTGGGATGGAGTCCAGCATTGGGCTCCCTGCTCAGTGGAGAATCTGCTTCTCCCTCTGCCTGCCACTCCCTCTGCTTGTGCTCTCTGTCTCTCTCTCTCTCTCTCTCTGTCTCTCTCTCACTCTTCCTCTGTCTCTGGCAAATAAATAAATGAAATGTAAAAAAAAAAAAAAAAAAAAAAGGAAGTGAAGGATGACCACCATTTTGTTTCTTCCCTGATCTCTTTCCTTCTCTCCTAAAGAACATTTTCAGCATTTTGGATTATTTGCCTCTAGAAGACAAATATATATATATATTTGTGTGTGTGTGTGTGTGTGTGTGTGTGTATACACACATATACACACACATTTCTGCAATTAGCATCCCATTCTACCCACTGCTTCATAATATCCCTTTATCATTTAACAACATAAAGCGAAGTTTCTGATGTCATCACTTACACTTTGTCATGATTTTTCATTGCTACATGATATGTCATCTTCATCTGTATTGCGATTCAGGAATAACTCCCTACTGTTGGGTATATAATGTCTTCCAGTTTTTATTGTAAAAATCACTGGAATAAAGTTCTTTGTAAATAAATACCTGGGCACATCCGTGTGTGTGTGTGTGTGTGTGTGTGTGTGTGTGTGTGCGCGCGCACATGCGTGCACAAATTGTAGCAGCACTTAGAAGAATTACCAGGGTCAAAGTGCCTGGACATTTGAATCTTAGGATCCATGTTACCAAAGTGCTCTCTGAAGTCCCCCCATCTCTAGTCCCACCAGCAGCATATGAGATGGATCAGAGCCACACCCTCGGCAATGGAGTTTTAAAAACTTGTAAACACTTTTTGTCAGATGGGTAGCAGACTTCTTCCTTTCTTCTTCCCTAGTGTATATTTATACTTCTTTCAGGAACTTCTCCCATGCATTAAAGTTAGCTGAATTTGGTGTCCCCACGTGTAGCTTATGAGTTTCCAAAGAGCAGAAATTACATAACTCATTTAAGTTGTAACCTAACACCTAGCACCCTGCCTATTCCATAGGAAATGCTCAGAAATATGTGCTGAAAAAAGCCAGACTTTGCCAGTAGTAGTTTGCTGCCAGAATGCCAGCAAACATTCTCTGGAGAATTCAGCCTCTGTTCATTACCAAGGTGGAATACATGTGTTTGCCATGATGTAATGCTGGGGTTCCCCCGTTCCACTGCTCCAAGCTCCAGACCTTGAGCCAAACTCTTCCTAGAGAACATACTGTGAGTGTCTCCTTATTCAGCTTAATGAACACACACAGCCTGCTTCTTTGCATATGATACAAAAATCTCCCCGAAATCCACAAAACGTACAGCAAGTTACCTTCAGTGTCTCAGCTTCAAAAACCAGTGATTTGCACCTCTGCATTTGGAAAGGAGCCACCCTCCCGATGCAGATATGGGCTAAGGTTCATTTCTAACATCACTGAGACCCCCTTGATCAATCAGATGCTCAGATACTCTGCATCCATTCTGGGCAACTTACCCCAAGGGACATGCAAACCTTCCTCATTCCAATCACCTCAACTCTTCAAATTTATCTCAAAATAGTCCATAACATGGACACTTTGCAACGTGTTCCCAGCTCTTGCCAGAATTATTAATTCATTAATTACCCCATTTATTATAAAAATAGCTAACATTTATGGAATATTTACCATCTGCCAGACATTATGCTAAATGCCTTACATATGGTAAATTGCTTAGTCCTCACAAGAGGGCTGTGAGGTAGACAGTATTATCATCTTCAGTCTATGGTTACAAAACTGTCACAAATGAAGTTAAGGATGTTTCTTGAAGCTGTGCTATTGGGAGATAGAAGCATGAGGAGCCTGGTACGTCTGATTCCAGAGCCCATGCTCTGAAGCACTGTGTTAATCAACATATAGTTCATGAGATCTGCAGTACTCAGCCCTCCCCTCTGGGCATCATCACTGTGAACCTTGTCCTTCCTATCTGAGATGTTCTATGTGAGATATTATAGATGAGGGACTTTGTATGAGGACTCACTGCATTCTCATCATAGTAGCCATATTCAGGAGAAATTTATTTTAGAATGTGTGTGTGTTGTTTAAAAGAAACGATGACCCAGAAATTGCACTATTAGGCATTTATCCCGAAGATATAAATGTACCCCACTTTTGTGCTTTGTCCTCCACACTTCTATGATGCTGAAATTTTGCCGTATTACATGTAATGTTCCATCAAAGCTGCTATAGACTGTCTATGTCCCCCCAGATGCATACATTGAAAACTAACCCCGTTGTGATGGGATTTGGAGGTGGGGGTCCTTGGGAGGTGATTAGGTCAGGGGCGGAGTCTTCACGAATGGAATTAGGACCTCTATTAAGAGACCCCAGAGAGCTCCCTTGCCTCTTGCCATGTGAGACCACAGTGCCGATAGCCAACGAGACAGTGGGCCCTCCCCAGACACTGAATCTGCCCATGCTCTGATCTTGAACTTCCTAGCTCTCAGAGGGGAAAAAAATCTATTGTTTATCAACCTCCCAGTCTATGATACTCTGTTATAGCAACCTGAACCGAATGAAGCGAAAGCCAGGCCTTTGTCATGCCATGCCCATAGGGTCTGTGGGCTCTTGGAAAGGGGGAGAAGTCATCTCCATGACCTCCAGATTTCCCGTAACACCTTACACTCAGTAGGCAGACAGCAGACTGCCCCTTGTCTCTTTTCGTCATTTCATATTCTCTGACAATGACATTTCCCCGCCTCTCGAGTTTCTGCGGGGGTAACACAATTCCCATTGCTCCAGAGATGTTTTTTCTTCTTTGTGTCTTCTCGCTTCTTTGTTTGTGAATTTCTTTTGTTTATGTTCTTTTTCTCCTTTCTTCTTTTTCAATTAACATTTAATGTATTATTTGTTTCCAGGGTACAGGTCTGTGATTCATCAGTTTAACACGATTGACAGCGCTCACCATAGCACATACCCTCCCCAATGTCCATCCCACAGCCTCCCCATCCCTCCCACCCCCCAGCCCTCCAGCAACCCACAGTTTGTTTCCTGAGATTAAGAGTGTCTTATGGTTTGTCTCCCTCTCTGGTTTTGTCTTGTTTCATTTTTTCCTCCCTTCCCCTATGACCCTCTGTCTAAAATTCCTCCTATCAGTGAGATCATGTAATTGTCTTTCTCTGATTGACTTATTTATTATTCTTCCTTATTTTGTTCCTCCTTTCCCCTCATCCTTCCTGAACACATGCCTGAATATCCAAATGTTTCTTGGCACCTATAGCATACCAGAAGCTTTAGCAAATGCTGCAGATGGGAAGGTACACAAGAAGAGTTCTTGTCCTCCCTTGATGTTCCCATGCTGTAAAGGGAAAATGAGGACAGGTAGCTAGGCAGGCATCTGTGGTGCAGTTTCATAGCAAAGTAAGGAGGCAGCCTGGGAGAGCAAAGGCAGGCTGCTACCACAGCCCAGGGAGCAGGAGTCAGTGGACACTTCTGTGAGAAGCATACATTTTGTTGGGACATAAAGAAGAGTCACAGTGAACGAAGCAAACAGAAGAGGCATTCCAGGCAGAGGGGAGAGCTTCAGCAAAGGCAGGAGATGACAACAGCAGTAAAAGGTACCAACATTGCCAGAAGGTGAAGCTGGGAGGGGACAGAGTCACATGGTGAGAGATTTGGACTTCTGGGTACCAACAGAGTTACAAAGTTTCCATATAATAATACATCATCGTCTAATGGAGGCACTGGGTGTGGTGCAAAAACAATGAATACTGTTACGCTGAAAAAAAAAATACATCGTCTATACTAACATTCATGAAACAGTTACTAAATGCCAGAAACCCTTCTAAGTGATATGTGTGGTTCGTCTGGTTTAATTCCCCTATCAAAACTTTAAGATAAGAATTATTATTATCTCTGGTTTAAGAATGGGGGACTGTTAAAATACCAAAGAGATACCAGTACACACCGATTGGAATGGCTATAATCCAAAACACCAACAGCACTAAAGGCTGGTGAGGATGCGGAACAGCAGGAGCTCTCATTCAGGGCCGGTGGGAATGCAGAATGTGCGGCCACTTTGGAAGATAGAATAGCAGTTGACTACAAAACTAAACATACTGCTGGTGGGTGGGAGGATGGGGTAATTGGTGACAGGTATTAGGGAGGCACGTGATGTGATGAGCACTGGGTGTTACACACAACTGCTGAATTATTGAACACTGTGTCTGAAACTCAAGATGTACTATAGGTGGATTAATTGAATTTAAATAAAAAATTTAAAAAATATCCTCTTACCATATGATCCAGAAATTGGGCTCCTTGATATTTACCTAAAGGAGTTGAACACTTAAATCCACACAAAAACCTGTACACAGATGTTGATAGCAGCTTTATTCATCATTGCCAAAACTTGGACGCAGTCAAGATGTCCTTCTGTAGGTGAGTGGATAGACAAATTGTGGTGTGCCCAGACAATGGAATATTATTCACCTCTAGAAAAGAAGGAGCTATCAAAGCATTAAAAAGACATGGCCTATCCTTAAATGTATATGACTGAGGGAAAGAAGCCAGTCTCAAAAGGCTACCATCCCAACTACATGGCATTCAGGAGAAAGCAAAACTGCGGAGTAAAACGACCAGTGGTTGCCATGGGTTGAAGGTAGGAAGGGAGGACTACAATGAACACAGAGTACTTTTAGGGTAGTGAAATGGTGCACACATGTCATTATTCAGTCACACAAACCCATAAAATATTACATCAGCACCACCATGCCTGGCTCCCAGGAAGTGAGAAGCGGAATGTGCCAGGGCTAGGCAAGAAGTAGCCCTACAATTGACGCAGCATCCCTTCCATAATATTCTACCGGCCAGGGCTTGATTCCAAGTGGTGGATGCAGAGACCCCCCACTTTTGAGGGAGACAGCAAGGCCATGATCCAAAAGAGTAGGCAAGATGGGAGATAATGAAACCATTTTTAGAAAAATACAGTCTGTCACAGTCCTACAAATTAAATGTTTCTATCTGTCCCCTTGCGTTTTACTTTTAGGAAAAACTGTACAATATCTAATAATTGCCCTTGCAGCCTGGGCAGGGGAACTTGTGAAACTAGACCCAGGCCTTCCTTCCAAATTTTAAAGTTAACAATACCATTGGTAATTTTTATTTCAAAAAGAAATAAGAATGAATCCAACTAGCTGTGACATCAATGCCTAGCACAACCCTGGCATGTGGTTAATGCAGCCAAAGTTTTTCATATTATATTGGGAAAAATGTTAAGAAATATTAAAAAGAAAAAACTGGTGATGTGAACAGAAACAAATCACTGAACTTCCCTGAGCATCTATTCCGTAACTTGTAAGATGAAACATTTTAACTGAATCATATTCATAACAGCCCCAGAGGTAACAGTAAAAATAAAACCAGAAATGGACAATATTGCTAACACATGTAGATAACAAAGAATATTCATATTTGTGTAGACATGACTTAGTTGTCTCTTCAGAATGAATTCTGACTTCCTCAACCCCGAATGCCACTAACTTCCATGTTGGGATCCATATGCTTCTGAGTAAAGTAACTATCTCTGGTTCCAGGGGCAGAACATATGACATATGTTAGCCAAGGAGTATGTTCACCCACCTTGGGAACAGACACTGACTTAAGGTGACCTAATTGATCCATTGAGAGTTGCTCTTCGGATTTCTGCTGGGGAGGTGAAAGGTTTTAACAGCTCTCTGGGACCACAAAGGTAGCAGCTGTCAGAGATATGTGGGACCTCAGTGTTCTCCAGCAAGAAACAGAAAAATGTCCATACACTGAACATATATGGCCAAGATCCACTTTTGTTATTTTAGCTTAGTGTATTATTTCACAACTTGTTCAAACTTATAGTGACTCTCCAATCTGCCTAACTTGGTTTGTTTGTTTCTGTTTTTGTTTTTGTAGATTCAAGTTTTTATTTAAATTCCAGTTAGTTAACATGCAGTGTAATATTAGTTTCAGGTGTAGAATTTAGTGATTTATCACTGACTTACAACACCCAGTGAATCACAAGTGCCCTCCTTAATCCCCATCACCCATCCAGCCCATCCCTCACCCACCTCCCCTCCAGCAACCCTCCCTTCATTCTCTACCATTAAGAACCTGATTTATGGTTTACCTCTCTCTCATTTATCCCCCCCATACTCATTTATTATGTTTCCTAAATTCCACATATGAGTGAAATCATACTATTTGCCTTTCTCTGATTTATTTTGCTTAGCACAAGACAGTCTAACTCCATCCATGTCATTGCAAATGGCAAGATCTCATTATTTTTGATGGCTGAGTCATATTTCACTATGTGTGTGTATATACCACATCATCTTTATCCATTCGTCAGTGGAGAGGCATTTGCGCTGTTTCCATAATTTGTCTGTTTTTGATAATGCTGCTATGAACATCAGGGTTCACATGTCCCTTCAAATCAGTATTTCTGTGTTCTTTGTGTAAATACCTAGAACTGCACTTACTGGGTCATAGGGTAGTTCTAGCCAGTCTAAGGTCATTTCACTGTCATTTGAAACTGAAAGAGTCCACTTTGCTTCGTACTAACGCTCCTTCCATCAGCACCTCCAGAGGATCCAAGCTCCTTTTCACAGTAACAGATACTTAAAGTGGCAGAATATGGAAACTCCAGCTTTCCAATTTTAAGGATAAAGACTTTGTTAGCTGGATGCAAATTGAGCAAAGTCTAAGCTTCACACCAACAGGTATGTGTTCTTTCTCTAAAATAACGAAGCAGGAGGGTGCCTGGTGATTCAGTTGGTTAAATAACTGCTTTCGGCTCAGGTCATGATCCTGGAGTCCCGGGATCCAGTCCCGCATTGGGCTCCCAGCTCCACAGGAAGTCTGCTTCTCCCTCTGAACTTCTCCCCGCTTATGCTCACTCTCTCTCTCTCTCTGTGTCTCTCTCTCTCAAATAAATAAATAAATAAATAAATAAATAAATCTTTTTTAAAAATCAAATGAAATAAATAACAAAGCAGGAAATCTGTCTTAGATATCACTGTAACTTTGATAGAACATTGTGGGTCTTCAGTACAGGAGAAGTACTGTTGCCTGAATATATTATTTTGGCATATTAATTTTTCCTTCTGAGCTCCAGTCTCCTCATCTCTTTTTATTAACATGTAGGGTATTATTAGTTTCAGGGGTAGAATTTAGTGATTCATCAGTTGCATATAACATCCAGTGCTCATTTCATCATGTGCCCTCCTTCATGCCCATCACCCAGTTACCCCATCCCCTCATCCCCCTTCCCCTCCAACAACAATAGTTTGCTTCCTATAGTTAAGAGTCTCTTATGGCTTGCCCCCTCTCCGTTTTCATCTTATTTTATTTTTCCTTCCGTTCCCCTACGTTCATCCGTTTTGTTTCTTAAATTCCACATATTAGTGAAATCATACATGTCTTCCTCTGAGTGACTTATCTCACTTAACATAATATCCTCTAGTTCCATCTACATCACTGAAAATGGCAAGCTTTCACTCTTTTTGATGGCTGAATAATATTCCACTGTGCATATACACACAGCTTTTTTATCCATTCATCTATCAATAGACATCTGGACTTTTTCCATATTTTGACTATTGTGGACATTGCTGGAATAAACTTTGGGGTGCAGGTGCCCTTCAGATCATTATGTCTGTATCCTTTGGAGAAATACCTAGTAGTGCAATTGCTAGGTCATGGAATAGCTCTATTTTTAACTTTTTGAGAAACTTCCATGCTGTTTTCCAGAGTGGCTGCTCTACCTTGCATTCCCACCAGCAGTGGAAGAGGGTTCCCCTTTCTCTGCATCCTCACTAACATCTGTTGATTCCTGACTTGTTAATTTTAGCCATTCTGACTGGGGTGAGGTGGTATCTCACTGTGGTTTTGGTTTGCATTTCCCTGATGGCGAGTGATGTTGATAATTTTTTCATTTGGCCATTTCATTGGCTATTTATATGTTTTTATTTTTTTGGAGAAATGTCTGCTCGTGTCTTCTGTCCATTTCTTGACTGGATTTTTGGTTTTTAGGTGTTGAGTTTGACAAGTTCTTTATAGATTTTGGATACTAGCCCTTTATCTGATTAGACATTTGCAAATATCTCCTCTCAGTCTCCTCACTTTTATGTAGAGATATTGACTGTTTACTCACAGGTATATAATAATGATCAAGGAAGATTTTATACAGTATATATGGTGCCTAAAAGAAACTACAGTTGAATAATAAATGTCAGTTCACTACCCTCAAGTCTGATACGATTCCATACCATTCTATCTCCCTGTATTTCCTATCTACAAGGAATTTTCATTTAGAATTTGTTGTTTGATATCAAATTGGGGCCATTTAGACTTTCTTCTACCAGTTTTTCTACCTTGGTCTGATTCATTAGTATTAACAGCGGTGACCCCTGACATGTCAAAGAGTGAGCATTAATGACAGTGGGATTTAATTATAGAAGCCAAGGTTGCAGTTGTTACTTCTGTAGGTAATTTCCATTCCTAAGTTCATTAAACTCTTAAAAGTGGAAAGGTCAATAGTGATTTGTTCCAGTAACAGCAAACTCAATAGCAATCCTGTACAAACAATCCTTCTGTCTTGACATATGGCGAGACTAATAGCTAATGGAGCTAACTTCATCAGGCAGCCTACTTAGATTTATTTTTTAAAGCCCAATGTTATGCAAAAAAAGGACATCCCCAAGGCATTCCACCTGAGTGAAGAAGAAGAAACCGGGAGCAGCATGAGGTTGGAGATCCTGTTGCCTCGACCACTTCATATCCCAGCATCTAGGACACGGGTGGGGTTATGTGCTAAGTGTATGAACATCTCCACCCTGGGCTTTCATCATGGTGTTGCCTCAGGTTGGCAAAAAATAGAAAAGCAAAAGAATCCACACTTCGATAATTCCCATGAGGAAAGGTGGTGACAGAACAGAAGCAAGACCGTTCACAAGAAGAATCGTAGAAAAGCAGAGATTCTGAGACAACATGCCTGGTGTGGGGAGAAATACGGAACTGGGCAGGAGCCACGCTGGAAGAGCTGGGTGTGACTCCCCACCTCATTATGCGCCATGGCCTGGAGGGGTCCTGGGCAAGAGAAAGATTCTGTGAAAATAATCTGGCATCAAGTAGAAATGCTCCCGTCCTCTGACCTGAGCTAATAGGCCAAGATAAGTGGTCTAAAGATTTCCTGTCTCAAATGTCCAAGGCACTCTATACGCACAAAACACCAACAAACCATGTTGTCTGTCCTGGAAGTAAGTCTGTCCCCAAGCATCTTCATCTACAGGACAGATGCTTTCTTCCTCCATCTCTCTTATTCTCTTGCACATTCAGTAAGGTGCATCAAAATTCTACCATGTTCCAGGCATTGTCCTATACAAAGGGAATATAAGAGTAATGAGAAACACATTTTGCCTATTATTTCAGAAGTTTACACTCTCCTAGGTTAGGAAATAAAACAGGTAAAGAAATAAACAGTATAGAAGGAATAGAGGAAGAAAAGACAAAAGGAGATTCAGGTAGAGTATCAGAGGGGAGGATATGGGCTGCCTGGGCCACATGGGCACTGATGCCCCATGAGATATGGATTTAAAGGATCACATTCAGTCTAGGGTGGGGCTTCTGGAAGGCCAGTGGGAGGACCAGTCACAAGTCTGACTCTTATATCTACGATCTACACCGTTCCATGGGGGGGCTTACTCACTTAGTGCTTTATATGTAGGTGCTCGGGGATGATTTCTTGGATAAATTAATATATAAATGCATCATATTTTAGATACCTGTTTTTGTTTCTATACACCCTGGAAGGGGCAGCCTCCTTGCTTCATGGCTCCTCCAGACCACAGTCCCTGGACCAAAGGTCGACACTCATCCAATACTGGGTCAGTCAAAGGTTTGTCCTGGGGTTTTCTATGGGCTCCAAAGACTTTCACAGAAAACTGGAGTTAGATACCTGTTCATAATACAAAGGAGGTGAATATTCTAAAAGGTAGATTTTAATGTATTTACTTTATAACTGAAGAAAACGAGCCTCAGAAGAGTGGGAAATAGAGCACCATGTATATATGAGCACCCTGAGCACCATAACCATGGGTGATGCCCCATTTAACTGATTGCATATGGGTGTGTGTGTGTGTTAAATATTTTTAATATTTTACATTTTAATATACAGTATAATTTAACATTTTATATTATTATGCTTAAAATTGTAAATAATTATCTTAAAATAAATATATACACAGGAAGCATGTGATGTGAAGACCTTGGATTATACATATATTTTATATAACATATATATGATATATATCTCCTATTTATGCAATATAAAAATATATAAAATACTCTTTGGTACCTTGCTCCTGATAGAGGCTAAAAAAATTGTTAGGTCCCTCTAAAATGTATATATTTGTTGTTCTCTGAACACTAGACTCTGCTTCTAATAGGCTATTACAGCCAAAGTGTTTTGAGGGCATTTTTAAAGATTTTGAAAACACCACATAGAATCTAATGGAGCACAAATATTGTCCATTGCTTACCAACCCAAACTGTAGTAATATGTTTAAGTATTATTTCCTCAACTCATTACCACTTAATTGAATTAAAGCTAAATTTGTATTTATGCTGTATAATTAGGGATTGCAGGTAAGGGACAGGAACAGTCTCATTATTGGCCATCTGTTTGTGAAAAAGTAGCAGAGGAAGAGTCCCCAGGACTGCTTGCTGTGAGGGCCCCCATACGTGGAATATTAGTGCTGGAAGGACAACTCCTCACTGTTTAAAGAGACGCAGCTCTGAGATTAAGAAATCACAGAGCTCGCTGGAAGTAGACATGGGCTGGAACCCCAATTTATGAGCCAACTTATAAATATAAAAATGAATATAAATAAGCCAACTTATTTGAAACGCATTTTTTCTTTTAGAACCGTTCTTTCCCAGTATCCAAACAGATCTCTGTCCACCAGGCATGCTCTGTAATGACAACAAGACAGTGAGTTGCCAGTTCTATGAGCAAGTCAACCAAGGATGAAGGAGAACGGACTCATCGCCAAGTCTTTCCAGAGAGCAGCATCTTATAGCTGATGATGGGCCCTGCTGTTCTGCTCTGACAAGAAACAATGAGTCTCTTCAATGAACATCAAGAGCGTGTCTCTCTCTCTCTTACTTTCCCCTGTGGACATTTTTCTAGCATGTTCCATATCACACACATAACAATGTCATTGGCATCCATGTGCATTCGCCATCACATAAGAAGGTGGGTCCCCCTATTTTACAACAAAATGGAGACCCAAAAGCATCCAAGTGACTTGCCCCCGGCAATAATAGAGCCAGAACCCAAAGAAAGGGTATGGTCAGTGGGGAAACTCACTTGCCAACAAGAACAGGGAGTCCAGGCAGGGATAAAAACCACTGATGGCTTGCTGTACCACCCCAGAGGAGAGAAAATAAAGTTTTCATGAACATTTTCACTCACCGTGCAACAGGCTCTGTGCTAGGTCTGGGAAGGTCCCACCAGGCAATGTTTCTGGAGCCGTGCCTTGGACTCACATCTCCACATCTCCACTGTGCTGTCCCCTATGTGACCATAGGAGAAACAGTTACATGCACTGGTTTCAGTGCCCTTAACCAGAAAGAAAAACCAACAGCACTCTCCCCATGATTACAGTATCACAGATGATCTATAAAATCACTGACATGGCAAATATTTGTCTGGACTCCAAGGCAGACACCGTGCTAGGCACATGGAAGGCTGGTATCCTTTTTGGGGACCACACAAAGTAAAACCCAAGTGTCTTGTTCTCAAGACATTCAGTCTTGCAGAGGAGTTAGTAATGACCCGGAAGAGCAGCATGCCTGTTCCTGGCAGGCGACCCAGACAACAGAGCATGAGAACTCAGGGAGAGAGTCAGGGGCTGCTCTGACATGGGAGTGCTTCAGGAAGGGGTTGCGGGTCTGGAGTAGGACTCTAAAGGGTGAGTAGCTTGTTAGTTGGCAGAGGTGAACTGGACAGGCCCAGCAGGCAACAAGAATGAAATAAATCAAAGCCTAAGAAGAAGAAGAGGCTGCCGGCAGGGTATTGACAAACTGACAAGGGTGAGTGGAACAGAATATGCATCCGAGGAGGTTGATGTGAGGACGGAAGGAAGGTCGGGTACAGGAATGAGATCCTGGGAGCGGAAAGCCTGCTCACCAGGCCTTCATGGAGGGGAGGGGTGCCACGGTGCCGCTCAGGCTCTTCATCTCCACCTCCACCCCTTCTTTCGAGCGACGGCAGCTGGCTGCAGGAAAATTGCGCTTGGGCCCCGTGTCTCGTTTTTATGATTTACCAGTTCAGTCTTTCAGGGGGGCGAGGATATGGAGTGTGGTAGATGGCACGTGCTCGGGGAATTTATGTTGCATAGCTAAACAGCATGTCTGTCTATCTCTTCCCAGTAATCTCTGATAATACCCAAATGGGCTTTTTATTTTAAACATCTGGACAGCCTTATGGTGGTGGAGAATTAAGGTGCTGAGTGAAGAAAACCGCACAGTCATAAAGTCTGTCGGATAAACAAAGCTTTCTTTGGAACATTAACTCCTTTACTGAGAAATCGTCTCTGTTCCTCAAAATGCACTTAGTAACTTTATATCTTCATCTCCAGGTACCACTTTTCTCTTGCAAATACTCTCATGGCAGTTAATGGGACCATTAAGGTAGGAAACTATGAGATATTAGCATAAAAAGAACATTTCCAGAAAAGAGATGCAAAAGGCCTTCCCTCACGAAAGCTCCTTTTCCCCCTTTTGGCATTTGCTTTTGTTTTATAACAGCAGAAATTCCCATTGTGGGTGGTGGTAATTTTAGCTAGATAATAATTCTGTTGACACCGTCATAAATTGGCAAAAGGTGTGTAACTCAGGGAGGGGAGAGACTGGAGGGGAGAATAATCAAGTAGTTCTATTTGTTTTTAATACACACAGCCATTCAGTCAAGAGAAGCCATGCATGTTCTTTCTTCTCTGAGATGGCTAGGGTTTCTTCTCCCTTGAAAAGGGTGATGAAGTCCGCGTGGTATGTAAGGTCCCAGGCTTTGCAAGTGCGGTGCCTTCTGCCTGAGCCCCTAGAGGGGGCTCAACATCTCACCCTGGAAGGTTCGGCTCACATGTTTTCTACAGTACGAGCCTATAAAACCCCCAAAGGAGGTTTGAAGCTCCCTTTTCTGAGTTACTGGAAAACAATAGTTGCTTCTCCCATGGTTTTCCATTGCATTATGGGCAAATGCCCCCCCACCCCCTCTACCCCTTGTGGCTGTGGTGACATACAGGGAGCAGGACCAGGAAGAATGGGTAGGGATTCTTGAATTCTGGTACCAGTGCCTTGCACAGAGTTAGACAGACTCATGTGTCTGTTTTCTATAGTTTCATTATAGATTATCATACACTTTGCAGCTTTAAATAACTCCCATTGTTTGTTTGTTTGTTTTTTGTGGCAGGGCTAGCTGGGTCCTCTGCTTTGGGTCACCCAAAGTATCATTTAGGGCTGCGTACTCATCAGAGGCTCAACTGTGGAGGGACATGCCTCCATTCTCGTACAGGTTGTTGGTAGCTGTTGGAATCCTGACGGCTCTCGGACTCCTGACAGCTGTCTTCTGCTCCCCCTCAAGGAAAAGAAGATTCCAGAGACTGTGCTAAGTCAGAGTCTTACATAACGTGACATAATCATGTGAACAGTGCCTTGTCATCTTTGCACATTCTATGTGTTAGAAGCAAGTCACAAGACTCACTTCATGTGAGGGGACTCAGCTAAGGCATGAATATCAGGAAGCAGATATTGGAGGGTCCCTCCAATCCCTGCTCAGCATATAATTGCTTTAATAAATCTCTAACCCCAACAAACACCTTTGTTTTCCCTCATTGCAGCCTTCCCGAACCTAGTATTGGCCGCATGCCGGGTCTTTCAAGGATTTGAGATCCTTTATTCCATGACTGCCTTGTAATCCACAAGTCACCACTGAGCAGAGTTCATGTCTGTCCAGTCTGAGAGTATATCCACAGAACGTAGCAAGGACTGAACTATGCTAGGTGTACAATATTATGTCTCAAGTGAATGAATTCATTCCTGAATGGGGAGAGTATGTGAGTATGCCCAGTCCTTGGTGTGAGCTGGAGACCACGGACCTTACATCCTTCTTTATGAGATATTTTCCCTCCATGTTCTATAACTGTTGGCTTGGGAATGAATAAAACACCACAGCCACATCCCATGCCAGTAACTCATTTCTTTATGTCTTTAGACCTCTTCTTTAAAACACCTCTGCATGGACAAGTCCCCAAACAGAGGATTTTGCCTCAGGCCAGAAAACTTGGGAATTATTCAAACATGAAATAGGCAGAGATAAACCGCAGTTGAAGAAACACACGACTTCCCTGCAGATAATCTTCAGGGCCCTTGTATTTGCACGCCCTCTTGCTTCTGTCCCCTCTCCACTCTCTGCTGATTCCACACTGTCTCGCTGGTGCACATTTCTGCGTGGCCCTGAGCCATGATTTATTCTTTCCTGCCTGATACCTGTCCCCTGACCCTGGGTTCAGAGCCCTGAGACCCTTCTCTCTAATTTCAATTTGTACTTCATTTGTATTCTCAGAAATGCCCATATGTGATCAGTCCCCTGCCCCAGGTTTGACTGCATCAGCTCTACTGCTACAGTCCTAGCAATGCCTGTCACAACACGCACAGGTCTAGTAGCTCCAAATTTGGAGGCTCTTCCAGAATCCAGCACCCTCTTCAAGACTTTGTATGCAAAGGCACAGATATGTCCTAAGTATGGATGTGAAATATACATCATGCACAGAGAGAGTATATGTCTTAAGTAGCATATTAATTTTGGATAAGTTATAGTTTAAAAGCAGGCATATTGGGGCACCTGGGTGGTTCAGTTGATTAAGCATCTGCCTTCGATTCAGGTCATGATCTCTAGGTCCTGGGATCGAGCCTACTTCAGGTTCCTTGCTCAGTGGGGAGTCTCCTCTCTCTCTTTCTCTCTCTCCTTCTGCCCCTCCACCCTGCTCATTCTCTGACTCTCTCTCTCTCTCTCTAATAAATAGAAATCTTTTTAAAAAATTAAAAATAAAATAAAAGCAGGCATTTTAAGAGTTTAAAAAGAAAAGGCTCTGTGAGATAGGCAGGGGATGGCATTATAACCACACAGATGTGATAAATGAGAAAACTCAGACTTACAATGGAGAGTCTTGTTTAATAGTGTCTGGCTTGGCCCAGTCTCCCCACCAAATCACAAACTTCCTGGAAGGAGAACTTCCACCTTGTAAGTCTTCATACCCCCTGCAGCCAGCAACATCAGCATGGGGAAGACGTTCCACAACTGATGAGTGAGTGAATTATCTACCGCCAACTAACAGAGCAACCCCCTGATGCATTTTCCAAATTGAAATTCATAGCATAATGTACAAAAGGGTTCTGTTATGTCAGTGGATAGCTAATGTCTGTCTTCCTAGGCCATTCCTTGGAACTACCCCATACCAGGAGTCCCATAGTTTCTGTTTACGCTACCGTTGGTTCAACATGACCCAATCTGGCCACTCCTGGTTTACCCAAGGGTGTACACATGATGCAACAGGGTCCTCTCTTTCTCCTTTCTTCATAATTCTGAAGCTAAAACTGAAACTGACCAGAATTCATTAACTGGTTCCTGAACATGTTACATGTAGAACCCCGGTACCATTTATGGCCATGATCATCCAAAATTGATTTGAAACTTGGAGGAAACTGTTCAGGGGAGAGACAACAAAGAATATGCAAGGAAAGCAAGCATCTGCATAGGCTCAAGTCCTCAGCCCCAGAGGATTCTGGAACCCATCTGCGTTTCCATTCAGGGTCCTACACAGACCCTGACTACTTTTCGAATGAGTCTTTTTGGCTTTAGTTGATTCATGTTGTGTTTTGTGCTACAAAATAAAAGTTTTAACCAAAGTATTCATTTGCCTCTTAGCGTTCTTTCAAATGAAGAATACCTCTCTAGTTTATAATCTTTTCTAAAATGTAAAATAGAAAGATTATAAGAAAAATATTATAAACAACAGCAGTAAGATGGCATCAGATACATTTTGGGAGAAGGGAAAGGTATTTTCAGCCTCCCTAAAATTTCACCATGTTGCCAGCTGCCTATTTTCCTTACTCAGCAGGCAGGTTCGGCCCAGTGCACTGTTGGGCCTGCAGCAATATTCCCCAGCAGCAAGGAGAGCACATCATCCAATTACATGGTCTGTTGTTTCATTATTCACCCTACATTGGCTGCACCTGCCACCAACCCCGCTCTCCTTCATTTCCTCCTTGTCGGCCTACCTCCCCCTGCACACACCACAGTCGCACCCTCTTCCAAGCCACCTCAGTATCCCATTAGTCTCAGTAAACAATATGCTTCACTTCAGTTATGCATTTAGAAAGATGATCTCAATTCCTACCACCCATTTTAGTCAGTATTTTACTGCAAACCTTGAGGAGTGGGAATGAATCACGAAAACAGAAATTTCAGGGCCAAACTAAAGTGGCTTCCTTCCTCTACTTTGTCATGCATTCCTTGGTGCAGGTATAGTCACACATCATACAAACACACTCCACACATGTACATTATATACACATACACAAACCACATGCATATACCACACACAACACACAGCACATACACACATAACACACACACCACACACATGCACACACATCACATATACACAACACACACATACTACATAAACATACTACACACACAAACCACACACACATCACATATACATGTAATACACACAGCACATACATTACAGACATAGATAAAACACACACTGCATATTCAAAACATACACACATACACACATCACCTACACAGGCACACACATCACATATACACACAACACAACACACACATACAACATGCATGCACCACACACATACCACATACACACACCACACATACAGGTGTGCACACATCACATATACATACAATACACACACACGGCATATGCATAAAACACACACACCCTGCACACACATGTAATACACACCACACACACATGCACAAAACACACAGGACACACATACCTGAACTCACACCCAGAGAGGCTGGTACTTGGGGAGAGCAGTTAATTAATGTAATACATTTTCTGAGCCATGTCATGTTTTCTTTATGTTATATCAACTAGTATTTGAGCAATGCTATGAGACATGAGGGAGAAATGTAAATTTGGTGTCTGCCTTTCAGGGAAATTTCACTGTAGCAGGTAGAACACACACACACAAAAAGAACACTTCTGAACAATCGGATCAGAAGACCTGAGTCCTACACCTGACTCAATCATCAACATCCTGGCAAACAAACCAAGATCACATTTTACAAATGCAAAATTTTAGTAGAAATAATTATATGTCAGGAAATTGTTAAATAAGCATTAAGCGGGTGTCTGGCTGGCTCAGTTGCTAGAGCTTCTGACTCTTGGTCTTGGGGTCATGAGTTCAAGCCCCATATGGGGTATGGAGCCTACTTTAAATGATATATAAAATGAAAAATAAATAAAATTTGGGAACCTGGATGTCTCAGTCAGTTAGGCATCCAACTCTTGATTTCTGTTCAGGTCATGATCTCGGGGTTGCGTGATTGAGCCCCACCTCAGGCTCTGTTCTCTAGCAGTGAGTCTGCTTAAAGATTCTCTCTCCCTCTCCCTCTCTAAAATAATCTCCCCACCCGCTCTCTAAAATAAATAAATAAATAAATAAATACATCTTTTTAAAAATAAAATAAATAAATAAAATTTTTAAAAGACCAGATAAGTAAAGGGAAATCTTGAAGTAAGCAGTGGCCATAACTTTACAAATGAGCTGCCCTGTCTAGGACTGGGGGAACTGGAAATCACTCAGGTCACCACTGTGTTCCTTTCTACTATGCAGGACCCCCAGAGTCTCTTGACCTCAGTCCCCATGGTCCTCACTCAAATAGCATCCCTTCTAAGTCCTGACCACCGAAAAAGAGGCACAGAATGAGGACGGCAAAGGGAAGATAAGAAGGATATGGCCTCAAGTGTACCCTGCAGCAAAGAAGTCTCCCAGGATGTCCATGCCCTCTACCAAGTGGATCTCATCCCATGAAGCTATCAAAAGGAGAACATTGCAGCCATTTACTGATGGTGGGGGGAGGGGCACACAAGAGGGACAGGTTTCAGGAAATCTCAGGAGACTGGTTGGGCATGTCAAGGTTGACATTTCTATCAAACATCTCCACATCTAAGTAAGCAGCTGGATGCGAATCTGGAACTCAGTGGTGAAGTCCTATGTGAGACAGCAGAGTCAGAGCTAACAGCCTCTCGCTGGTATTGAAAGCCATTGCCTTTGGAGACATATCTTGAAAGAAGTTGCTGTGGCTGATATCGAACAGGTTACTGCCTATGTTCTCCTCTAGAATTCTGATGGATTCCTGTCTCACATTGAGATCTTTTATCCATTTTGAGTTTATCTTTGTGTATGGTGTAAGAGAATGGTCGAGTTTCATTCTTCTGCATATAGCTGTCCAGTTTTCCCAACACCATTTATTGAAGAGACTGTCTTTTTTCCACTGTAAATTTTTTCCTGTTTTGTCGAAGATTATTTGACCATAGAGTTGAGAGTCCATATCTGGGCTCTCTACTCTGTTCCACTGGTCTATGTGTCTGTTTTTATGCAGTACCATGCTGTCTTGGTGATCACGGCTTTGTAGTAAAGCTTGAAATCGGGTAACGTGATGCCCCCAGTTTTATTTTTGTTTTCAACATTTCCTTAGCGATTCGGGGTCTCTTCTGATTCCATACAAATTTTAGGATTATTTGCTCCAGCTCTTTGAAAAATACCAGTGGAATTTTGATCGGAATGGCATTAAAAATATAGATTGCTCTAGGCAGTATAGACATTTTAACAATGTTTATTCTTCCAATCCAAGAGCATGAAATGGTCTTCCATCTTTTTGTGTCTTCTTCAATTTCTTTCATGAGTGTTCTGTAGTTCCTCGAGTACAGTTCCATGACATCAGAGGAAGTCACCAATAGACCAAGAGTTGGAAAAGAGAAATAAATAGAGATGTGAGCTCTGGAAGGCACCAAGCTTAGAGGTTGAGGGGACAAGGAGAAGCCAGCAAGCAAGAAGACTAGGATAAAACAGATAATGGAGTGGCCCTGTGGTGCCTTGGATACCAAGCTGAAGGCTTTGGAGGTACAAAGACTAACTATATGGGCCAATGCTGACATCACTCAGGATCCAGGAATGAGACCAACAGCCTCCAATTATTTAAACAGGGAAAATCTGATATAAAACAGTCATTAATGAGCCATTTAGGAACTGAAAAAGGGAAAGCCCTAGGGTATCTGGTAGATCAGAACGTCAGGAAGCTGCCACCAGCCCCAAGAGAGTGAACTGACCCAAGTAGATGTTTGTTGGAGAAGACACAACACTGAAGCTCAGGCATTCCAGGAGAGGACACTACCGGGCTGGTGTGGTATCCCCATACTCAGAGCAGGGGCTCCACGGAGCTGGGTTCTGGGCTTCCAAAGATGTCACAGTAGTGTCACCAGACAACTGGTGTCTCTGAAGAGACAGCCGGATTTGTATATGCAGTTTGGAACCACCACTGCCCGGATGAACAAAGCACCACCAGGTTTCTGTCACAGGGATGGGCAACAAAAGCAGACAGGAAGCGGCGTGCCCCCCTTCCATGGCCTTCCTTTGGGTCTCTGTGAAGCTGGATGGTGGGAAAGGGAGCTGGTGAGAGGTGGATGACCAGAGATGACAGGTGCCCAAGCCACAGGGCAGGAGGGGCCGTCTACATGGACAGGAACTCCACTATCTGTTAGGGATGGTGAGCCAGAGGCTATTTCGTAAGGCATAAGGGTAAGCCATGTGGGGCTGGGAGTGGAGAAGGACCAGATAAGCCTACAAACAAAGGTTCAACAAAAAGTGACTGAGAGCACCACACCTTCGTCTGCCATATGGAACCCAGCGTCTTAAGAGGCGAAATAGCAATTTGGGTCAAGGGCTGACATCTTTTCCCTGTAAACACCAGCTAGCAGATATCTGAGGCATCGTGAGCTGTATGGTCTGTCACAGCTTCTCAACTCCAGCAGTGCCACAGGAAAGCAGCCAAAAACAATATATACGTGAAAGCAGGTGGCCACCCCATAAAACTTCATTTTTTGACAGGAAATGTATACATTTCATAATTTTCACATGTCCTAAAATTGCATGCTTTTGACCTTTTCCCAATCATTTCAAAGTGTGAAAGACACTCTTATCTGGTGGGCTAGAGCAGCTATGAGGAATTTCCTAAAGGGTGTGCTTGGCCATTTCTTGGTTTTGGCTCAGGCTCTGCCTTTATAAAACATGAAACCCCACAGATAACAAGCCACATGCACAACATCTAACTTGAGGTAGAAAATATGGAAAGATATGCTAGAAGTTCTTTGCAAGTTCCAGAGCATAGGACAACTGTGGAGGAAGTAGAATATTAGAATATTAGAGACTATAATGTGCTGATCTAGACACGGAAGGGAAACCATAAGAATGTCACCAACTCTTAATCTGCAGAGCAGATGTTCTTGCTTGGGTACAACAATGTATTACTCTTCACAGCCTCTCTGTCTGGCAATTTTCCATAAAATGGCCAATATGGCAGGCTAGAAATGGTCATTTTCAAATTCAGTCTGTCTTTATGGGTCGTTGTAACACAAGGTGTGACAGCAATCTGAGATGACAGAAAGGACATGGCCAAGCTCTCATAGACCAGGGCTACTTACCACCACATGAAGGATTTTTCCAAAGCACAGCAGGAGGGCTGATAGGAAAGGCGAGGAAAGAATAACTCTCTGGAAGGAATTAGCTGTTGGCCAGCTGCGTCCGCCCTGGGCTGCCTGGCCGATGTGCTCTGGAGCCCAAGGGGTCGAAGACCGTGTTCTCCCTCACTGCAGCTGGGACCGGTCTGGCCCTGCCATGGCTGCTACAGCATGGCCCTTCATGCTTCCTCCCTCACACATACTCCAGTTCCCCCAGATCAGGTAAAGCAAGAGGGACAGTGACGCCAGCAGGGAGGGAGGACACAGTCACAAAGGGAGAATGGCTCTGCGACCCACCTGTGAGGGTCCAAATCCTGTTTTAGCCACTTCATGCTGTGAAACGTAAGACGTGGCAGATTATCTACTTGGTCTGTGCATTAGTTTCTGTAAAGACACGCAGATAATAGTGGCATCAATCCCCTGTGACTGTCTTGAGAATTAGAATTAGTCAATACGTGTAAATTGCTTGAAATAGTGCCTGCATACGAATGAAACATTTAATAAGCGTAACTGACTCTAGGGTCCGATATAAAAGCCATGGCTAATTTTCCATTAACCTGGTGGACAAACCCCAGGCTCCTGGGGTTGAAACCTCATGCGTCATGAGCTACGATCACACAGGATTTCTGAATACTCAATAAATACTCCACACCCATTCTCATTCACACTTTTGTACTCATTCTTTTCTGGATTTCATACATCTTTCCCCATCCCTGTCCTGAAATCCCTACTCTTCTTTGCACACCCTGCATGAAATGCTTATATGTTTGAACTTTCTCAGCCTCTGGAAAGTATTTAATTCCTTCCCTCATAAGCTCTCTGGGCACTTTCCTTGTCCACAGGGTCTGACAGTTAAAACGAGTCTTCAGGAGCTCTAGCTTTCTGGCAGTGCTATTACAAAAGACGAAAGTCCTTTAACGTTTCTGGCAGAGGGCAGGTTTTCCCACACACTTCCACAACATTAGTATTAACCTTTGTTTCATACCCAAAACAGAGTTACAGGATTTTGTATTTGCAAGAGAATGCCCTCCCTGCTTTGGCTGAACTCAAATTTCCTTCCTTTTGTTCCCCTTGGGAAGGCAGAGAGAAACTGGATTTTTCTTTAAGTAACAAACATTGCCTGAAAACTGAAAGGGAAATACATAAAGGAACCCAATGTACAGTAATCATGGAAAGCCCCAGTTCTGGGTGTGGAGTAGAGGCTCCAGACCTACCAGAGGCAGGAACACGTAGCAACAGGTGGTATGTCAAGTACAGAAATGCATGGGTTCAAATTCCAGCCCAAGGATCTGATAGTATGTGAACTTGAGCAAGTCCATTCATAGGTGAGAATCCTGAGTCAAAAACTGGGCTGGGACGCCTGGGTGGTCACCCTCCAGTAGATGCCTGCTCCCCTAACCCTTCCCCAAAGCTTTGGGTACTCAGAATTTCACCTACCTTCAAAACATAACTATGGCTAGTGTAGGGGAAAGGTGGGTAGTTCACCCAAACTTGGGTAGTGAAATTTGCACAACTAGAAAATGGCAAGAAAATGCTGCAGAGATATTCCCCGAAAGGGGTGGGGGGCCCGGATCTAAATCATTAGCAGACTCATCAGTGTCCACCAAGGGTTTCAACCCTCACTGTGGCACACCAAAATCACCCACATTGGTAGACAGTGGTTGAGAATACTTGATAGCTTCTCCTTTTGACCAAATTGTTGTCTTAAATCATCTCCTTCTGACTTGGAGGCAACCAATCCGATTTCATCAGACCACCTGGGGCTGTAACATTTGGTTCAATTTTTTTGTTTGTTTGCTTTCATTTTTCAAAGCTTTTACTTAAACTTTAGGTAGTTAACATATAGTGTAACATTAGTGGCAGGTATAGAATTTAGTGATTCATCACTTACATACAACACCATGTGCTCATCCAGACAAGTGCCCTCCTTAATCCCTGTCACCCACCTAGCCCATCCCCACCCACCTCCCTCCAGCAACCCTCAGTTTGTTCTCTATAGTTAGAGTCTGTTTTATGGTTTGCCTCTCTTTTCCCCTATGTTCATCGATTTTTCTTAAATTCCACATATGAGTGAAATCATATGGTATTTGCTTTTCTCTGACTTATTTCATTTAGCCTAATACACTCTAGCTCTACTCAGGTTGTTGCAAATAGCAAGATTTAATTCTTTTGGATGGCTGAGTATTACTCCTCTCTCTCTCTCTCTCTCTCTCTCTCTATATATATATATATATATATATAATCTTTATCCATTCATCAGTTGATGGGCACTTGGGCTCTCTCCATAATTTGGCTATTGTAGATAATATTGCTATAAACATCAAGGTGCATGTATCCCTTCAAATCTGTATTTTTGCACCCTTTGGGTAAATACGGTAGTGCAATTGGTGGGTCGTAGGGTAGCTCTATTTTTAACTTTTGGAGGAACTCCGTACTGCTCTCCAGAGTGGTTGTTTAATTTATCAACTCATTTAACCCTGAACCCTATCCTATGATGATAGTTATTTCTTATCATCCTCATTTTACAGATGGGGGAAACTGAAGCCCAGAAAACTTAAAGCCATCTGTCCAAGTGACACAGCAGCAAGTGAAAGATCAGAAATCACATCGGGAGGCAAGTCTGGTTCACTCCAGACTTCTCTCTAAGTCCCTTGAAACACTGTGATTTTTGCATTGATTGTAAAATTGCTTTATGTGTACAGGGACATATTCATCAGTGATATTGGTCTGAAATTCTCCTTTTTGGTAGGGTCTTTGCCTGGTTTGGGGATCAGGGTAATGCTGGCTTCATAGAAAGAGTCTGGAAGTTTTCCTTCTGTTTCAATTTTTTGAAACAGCTTCAGGAGAATAGGTGTTATTTCTTCTTTGAAAGTTTGGTAGAATTCCCCAGGGAATCCATCAGGTCCTGGGCTCTTGTTTTTTGGGAGGTTTTTGATCACTGCTTCAATCTCGTTACTAGATATCGGTCTATTCAGGTTGTCAATTTCTTCCTGGTTCAATTTTTGGAGTTTACAGTTTTCCAGGAATGCATCCATTTCATCTAGGTTGCTTAGCTTATTGGAATATAACTGTTGATAATAACTTCTGATGATTGTTTCTACTTCCTTGGTGTTAGTTGTGATCTCTCCCTTTTCATTCATAATTTTATTAATTTGGGCTTTCTCTCTTTTCTTTTGGATTAGTGTGGCCAATGGCTTATCGATCTTATTGATTCTTTCAAAAAACCAACTTCTAGTTTCATTGATATGTTCTACTGTATCTCTGGTTTCTACCTCATTGATCTCTGCTCTAATCTTGATTAATTCCCTTCTTATGTGTGGAGTTGGTTTGATTTGTTGTTGATTCTCCAGTTCTTTAAGGTGTAGAGACAGCTGGTGTATTCTGGATTTTTCAATTTTTTTGAGGGAGACTTGGATGGCTATGTATTTCCCCCTTAGGACCGCTTTTGCTGTATTCCATAGGTTTTGGACCAAAGTGTCTTTGTTCTCATTGGTTTCCATGAATTGTTTCAGTTCTTCTTTGATCTCCTGGTTGATCCAAGCATTCTTAAGCAAGGTAGTCTTTAGCTTCCAGGTGTTTGAGTTCCTTCCAAACTTTTCCTTGTGATTGAGCTCCAGTTTCAAAGCATTGTGATCTAAGAATATGCATTGGTGATCTAGGAGTCAGTGTTAAAGCTTACTAATTGTAGCCTGATTAGACATCTTATGGGAGGGCATTTTATGAACAGTAAACTGTCGAGGGTTTCCCTGGAAACGGATTACAGGTAGGCATTTTCTGCTAAGTTCTGAGAACTTTTTTTAAAAAAATGCAATTGTAAAAGAGAAGGTAATCCCATTAAGGTAAGAGGTAGAATTACAAAATAAACTAGGCAAGAACTCTACCATGGAGAAGAATTTAATATGACGAAGGAAGAGACGGTTCCAAAGAAGGTATTGGAAAAAAATAATAATAATTAGCTATTTAGAGGCAATAAAATTACTCTGGGACCTCACCTTCCCATACGCAACAGAATAAATCCCTCAGCAAAGAGAGGTAAAATTTTAAACGGTACTCACAGTAAAACAAAGAAAATAAAATTTCAATATTACCAAACCTCTGGGAAAAAGGTTGGCTATGTAATTTCTAGAAGAGAAAAAAATCACAAAGAAAAAATAAACAGATCTGAATATATAAAATTTAAAATGTTTTCTGTAGAAAAGTAACCTAAATTAAAAAGGCATACATGTCTTTTTAATTTAATTTTTATTTTCAGAAAATAATGTCCCAAGGGTTATGAACTTTATTATGCAAAAGCTCAAGCATTAATATACAAATGACACCAAGTAGACAAACAGACAAGAATGTGAATAGCAAAGTTATAAAAGTGGAAGATACATTTTTATCAAACATTTTAAATAGTCAACTTTAATAATAGCGAAATGAATATACCTCAGATACTGAAAGATGGCTTTAAGGCCTTAAAAGTGGAAGCTTAAAAATATATTCATAGGAAGGACGCCTGGGTGGCTCAGAGGGTTAAGCCTCTGCCTTCAGCTCAGGTCATGATCTCAGGGTCCTGGGATCGAGTCCCACATTGGGCTCTCTGCTCAGGGGGGAGCCTGCTTCCTCCTCTCTCTCTGCCTGCCTCTCTGCCTACTTGTGATCTCTGTCTGTCTGTCAAATAAATAAATAAAATCTTTAAAATGTATATATATATATATGTATATATATATATATATATATACATATATATATATATACATAGGAAAAAATAAAAAATATACTGATAGGTATATCCCCTTATAAAGACATCACTTTTCTCCCCGTTTAGCCTACCCACTAATGGGTCCCACTGTCATGTGTTCCTGCAGCATGGAAATTGGCAAAAGCCATTTAGAGAGTAATTAGGATAGATGTGTAAGTGGCCACAGAGCAATAAAATCATAAATTAATGCTCAGAACATATATGTATCCACAGACACATTTAAACCTGCTTATATAACTTGGGATGAAGACGAAATCCAAAGCAGCCCTAAACCATGAGTGATGACCGAGGAACACCATATATCTCCCGACTTTGGGAGATGGGACCAAGGCTGTATTAGAAGTAAAGTCATCCTCAGATGCATGCTGGAGAAGAGAGGAAGAAAAATAAAGTTTAAAGCAGATCCATTACTTTTTACCTTTCTACAAAACTAAAAAAGGAAGTTTTCTTCCATTTTTCAGGCGAGATCTGAAAGATATTTAGAAGTCCCCTAAGTAGAAAAAAGAGAAGCACGATTCAAGCAAAGGGCTTGAGGAGACAAAGAAGAACAGACCCGGTCCAGGCCACAGAGTTTCTATAGGCTTGTGGTACGTCTCTGGTTAACCTAAGACCACGTGAAACCAGAGAAAAGTTCACCAAAGAAGAATGACTGATATAATTGATAATATTTTTAATTTGATACCTCTGTACACCCCCACCCCCTTACCTAATGTCTTCCCCCAAGGTGGAAAATGTGTTGAGAAGCAGCAGGCATGTACACACCAGTCTGTCCAGGAGGCAAGAGAAGGCGGTGATGCAGATGGGGTGTGCCTGGCGTAAGACGAGTATGGGAGCGCAAGAGCTCTGTGCAGCAGGGAAAGCGTGCTGGGCATGGTGATGGATTCTGGGGCCATGGGGCAGAAAAGCGACCTGAACATCATGAGTTCTGGGTGTTGTTCTTTCCTGAAATAAGAAATCCTACAAGAGGGAAGTGGCTTGATTGGCCAAAGGTGCTAAATTCTCAAATACTTGTATTGGTTGTTGTGGTTTGTTGTTGTTGTTGTTGTTTTCAGTAGACTTCTCGATTTCACAGAATATTGTATTGAATGGATGGTTTCAATAAGTTTGGGAAAAAATTTTTAAGATTTTATTAAGCAATCTCTGCGTCATGTGGGGCTTCAGCTTCCAACCCTGAGATCAAGAGTCGCATCCCCAAGAGTCGTCTGGCAATCCTGGAAAATTCCTGCGTGTGTGTGTGTGTGTGTGTGTGTGTGTGCATATGTATACATATATGTATATGTATTTGAGAGAGAGAGAGAGAGAGAGCAGAGGAGTGAGGGGCAGAGGGAGAGGGTGAGAAACTCAAGCAGGCTCCGACCCAGCACATAGGCTGACTCAGGGCTCAACTATGACCTGAGCCAACATCAAGAGTTGGAATCTGCACCAACTGAGCCCCCAGCACTTTTCATTGCGTCTTCATGGCACTTCTAGGAACATCCTCTTCACCAAAACCTAAGATCAATGAGTGGCTTGGTCTGTTTATAAATATATTTATTATTCAAAAACTTAATCAGCAATCAGTATGTCTATTTTTAACATGGAAATCATTTCATTTATATATTTGTTTGTATTTAATTTTTAATTAATTTATTTATTTTTATTCATTTCTTTTCAGTGTAACAGAATTCATTGTTTATGCACCACACCCAGTGCTCCATGCAATCCGTGCACTCCCTAACAACCACCACCTGGCTCCCCCAACCTCCCACCCCCAACCCCTTCAAAACCCTCAGATTGTTTTTCAGAGTCTGTAGTCTCTCATGGTTCATCTCCCCTTCCAATTTCCCTCATTTATATTGATCGTTGTAGTCCTGTGTTATACTACTTTCTATTTTTTATTAGCAATGTAACATTGCAGATTCTTTGTTTTCTGAAAGAACATTACCAACATTAAATTGTGTCGGGCAATTATGGTCTACATTTTAACACATAATATGGTTGCTGTGCTACCTTATTGTTCCTATCAAATGTCCTGTTTTTGTACTTCAATGAATTGTATTTAAACTTATCTTTGAACTCTTGAAAATGCTTATTATGACTAATGTATGTAAAAATCAGTTTACTGACCACATGGCCCATTGCAGTAACCCTCCCGGGTCTGCTTGCTGCCTTCCTATCCCTTTGAAGGGTTTTCCCTTACATGTATAATTTGTTCTGTAATCACCTACCCAAATGTCCTATCTTGATGTCCTCGTTAGAACCAAATGTAAGCATTTCATCCACCACGACTTGTTTAAATACTTCTGATTTCTTGGGATACTTTCAAAGATGAGTTTCTATTTCTTCCCAAATATAAGTACTTGTAGTACTAAACTGTTTGGTTTTTGCCCAGTAAAGCTGATTTCAGCCTGCGAGCCTCCAAACCCTGAGAGAAGAAATTTCTGCTGTTTTAAGCCTCCTGAGTTTGTGTTAATTTGTTACGGCAGCCCTGGGGAACTTAGATGGTGAACATGCATCAGATTCGGGTTAGTCTTAGGGTTGTTTATGAGAGTATATTTTTTAACCACGATTAATACATTCTAATGCTGTTGAATTTGAATGCAATATGAAAATATTATTTCAAAATTTTCATGGTCCTTTTAGGATCTTTAAGAGACAAATTGAACTTTCGATTGCTAAATTATTGTGGTAAAAGCTCAAGTTGTCCTAAATCCTCAGAAGCACCTAGATATTGGAGCTCTCGCTTTAAATCCACTTAATATGTACCTTACCTTTTCTGCACAGTGCCTTTGTGAGGAAAAGAGAAGCAGATAATGAAAAAGCTAGCTTTATCCAGTATCAGCACAGTTGGAGCTACAGACAACTGCCCCAATTATTCAGAAGGAAAAAAAAAAAAAAATGACAGCTAGTAATGGCAAAAAAAAAAAAAAAAAAAAAAAAACCAGAAAACACACACACACACAAAAGCACCTTCCTATTTCCTTTAGTTGCCTGGTTGGAATGTATGTACTATGAATACTTTTATCAAACTTCTGCTTTCTCTATATACCATAAAAAGCTCTTTGTCCTTGTCTATCTTTAAAATACTGCTATAAAGAAAAAGCCAAAATCTGTCAAAATAAAATCTGCAGAAGTCTTACCATTCTACCATCAGCCCACCCGAAAGGATGTCTTGTAAATGTCACAGTTAAACGAAACCTGCACTGGTAGACTTGGTAGGGTGGTCACTAATTAAATATGTCTTCGATGCCCTTACAGGAAGTCCTGAAAGCAGACCAGGGTGGTGTAGGAGAGCTGGGTGTTGCTATTCCATACGGTTAGTTGTAGGTGTCTCTGCAACACCTCAGTGGAGATGCCAGAAGGCAGGTGCATGTAAGGTTCTAAGTGAGAATAGATCTCCACTGGACAGAGAAGCGGATGCGTCATCTGCCACAGACAGAGGGAGCAATGGACTCCCTCAGCAGAGAGTTGAGAATAGTCAGTGAGCCTTGGTTGGACTTCAAGAGAATGAAAGGGTGACAAAGACTGGAATGAACAGAGGCGGGAAGAGAACCGTGAGAGAACTGAGTCACGAAAGCCAAGGGCAGGAAGTTTTCCACAGAAGTGACAGCAAGCCACTGAGACAGGTTAAGAAAGAGGAAAATGAGGAAGTGCTGTTTGGATTTAATAATAAAAAGCCCATTAGCATCTTTAACAAAGAGAAAGGTGATTTTTTTTCTCAGAAGCCCCACTGGGAGTGCATTGAAGAGACCGTGGGAGGTAATAATAAATTGAGACAATAGGTATAAATAAGCATTTGTGGAAGAGGACAGGAGCTGTAGTCTGGGACAGGCAGGGGTCCTTACCACCCTCGAAGAGCAAAGTCACCGAGCATCTCTAAATGCTGAGGTAAGGCATTGACTTAAGAGAGAAGTTAGAAACACAGCAAAGAGAAAGGAACACCAGGAATAGGGGGCACCTGGGGGGCTCAGTCAGTAAAGCGTCCGCTCTAGGCTTAGGTCATGATCCCAGGGTCCTGGGATCGAGCCCCGCATCTGGCTCCCGGCTCAGAGGAGAGTCTGCTTCTCCCTCTCCCTCTGTTGCTCCCCCCCCCCCCCGCTTGTGTGTTCTCTCTCTCTTGCTTTCTCTATCATTCAAATAAATGAATAAAGTATTTTAAAAAAGAAAAAATACCAGGAATAACACTATTTTATTAATCTTAAGAAGGCGGGAGGTGATGGCACTAGAGAAGGCACAACACATCCTTGCAACTAAAGCGAACAAGAATGATATGGGAGGACTTCTGCTCCCAGCCCAGATGGGGTAACAGGTACAGGGTTCATCCTCCACTGAACAAGGAAATACAGATAAGACACAGGAGACAATGTTTGGCAAGATACTGGTTATCAATGAATTGAGGTCTTAACTATGATGAAAATATTATGACACAAAAATGAGTAGAATGTTACCCTACGTGCTCAGAAACCATAGGCCAGAACGGGTAGACTACACACAACTCACCTCAACTCATCGGTTCAGAAACAGTGCTGTCTTGCATTTAAAAGACTGAACAGTTTGGTAGAGCCCTTTTATAGAGCACCGGCTCATTTTCAAAGAGATGGACGTCAAAATGCTTTATATCAACAGGAAGGTACGGCTACTGCTTTTTCCACACTACAGGTGACCATTCTGCCGTGTTGTGAAACATTCTTTTAATCCAGTCCATTATTTGTGAAGAACTATCACTCAGTGCCCACATATGGGCAGAGGTGCTCATCTGGACAGGAGGAAAGAGCCCCTCTGTCTGGTGTCCTTTAATGGTTGAAAGGGACCATCTCAGTGAGCTGGGTACCCCTGGTTCTTTTGTAGCTTAACAGTGTACCCATTCCAGGGGCAAAGGTGGAGCAGCTCCTGCTCTCCATCTGGACGTATCCCGTTGGTTCTCCTCACCCTGGTCACATCACATTAACCCCATCATTCAACTCAGCTCTGTACTGCTGGGTGTACCCATTCTACTGCCCAGGGCCACCTGGGATCCTGCAAGATAGATGGATCTGGAGAGGGACCGTGAAGTAAAATGTTTGCAGATACACACAGGCAAACAGCCACAATGCCTCAGAAATTGTGTGCAACAGCCCACACTGCCTCAAAAGTAAGGAAGTGTCTCCTGCATGTTGAAGGAGACTTCAGAAGTGTCTAGTCACCCCTGACTTTATTCTAAACAGCCCACAGAAGCACTGACCCGAAGATGACTCAAGGACTTCTAACATCTTCAGAAGACCCATGGTCACCATCACATCAAGGGAGTACAGATTGTGCTGACATGTCTTCTTAGGATGCTACCTCCTGAAGAGAACCTGCCCTCTTCCCAGCACCCCCCTCCATCTGGACCCCACTCTCCCTGCTCCAGGCCACCGGGGCCCTCGGAAGCTCCAGCTTCTCATCAGAACATCTTACATGTTTACATTTCTCCTTTTTCTACAGTCTGCATTTTTTGGAATGGAGTCTGAAATATGCACATTTACGTACTAAAGAGAAACCATCTCCTCCCTTTTAGACAAAACACGCTCTTACAGCCCTGCTCAAAAGCTTCCATTAGTCCCCCTTTACAGACAGCATCATTCCAAGCTTCTTCACACAGCCGCCAAGTCTCCCCTGCCCGACCTCAACCCGCCTCACTACATGCTTTCCCACAGTCCACCTAGAAACCAACTGGCAGCAGCCCCAAAAGGCATCTGCAAAGTTCACCCCCAAAAAGGAAACAATGAATCCTGAAAGCCAATGGGTTGTAAAGCGCCTAATTTTAGTGCCTGTGAACCAGTCAACCAAGGTGATTGAGGTTCCCTTTACAATGGATCTTGTTTGTTATGCGGCAATGACTTTGAGTTCTGGCACCCTGTATTCCAATACTAGGTAGAGAAAACCTTCCATGAGATTTTTACTTCTCCCTATTTAGTTTTAATCACATAACCTATTTAAGGGGAGCCATAATAAACATCCCGTAGAGTTGAAGTAGTTTACATGTTGCATATATTTTCTGAACTTCAAGCCCTTCAAGACGTTGCAGCTCTCACATTCCCATTGTGCAGATTAAAAATTGAGTTCCGAATGGACGTTAGTAACAGTGAACTATATGCCAGGCATTATATTAGACTCAGAAATATGAAGATAAATCAGTAAATTTATGTATTCAGTAGCAGAGTCAGGATTAAACTCTGAATATCCAGATCATCATTAGTTTTAACTTGTGCCATACCAGTGCCCTGTGCATATATATATATATATATATATATGATCTATACCTATAATGTATTGACAATTAAGTATCACGGACTTAATCATTGTGTTAGGAGGGATCCATACAATTTGCTCAGTCTTTATTATTCTTATTCTACAATGGAGTAGAGTAGTTCTTAACAGAGCTGTATCTAGGCATCTATCCAGGGGTACCCAGCTCACTGAGATTTACAATGAGAATTTTTTTTAATATTTCAGAAGTTCAGTGTTCAGAATTTAATGTTACCTGAAATTTTCCATGAGCAGATCATTAATTTTCACAGAACAAAAGTAGGACAGGGAGGGGTGGAAATGAAGAGTACTGTCCAGTACCCAGGGCTGAGCAGTAGGACAAGACCCCGCTTGTCCCTATTATGTCCCTGAAAGACAAACACCATGATCCCAGCTCCCAGGAGGAGGTATGTGCCAGAAACCATGGGGCAGGTCTCTGTCTGGACTGGGAGTCAGGGACCTTTGGGCAAGTGATTTAACTTCTCTCAACCTCATTTGCCAAACTTGCAAAATGGAAATAATTTTTACCTAACTTTCGTGGTTAGAGTAAGAATCAAATGAAAAACATAAAAGAACCATGTCTGGTGTAGGTTTCAGTAAATTCATTTTTCTCTTGGTTTAGACACAGAATGAAAGGCTACTGAAAATGTCACATTGATTTAGCAGAAGTGATAATATAGCCATTGATTGAAAGACCATGAATTGAGTGCTCCCTGGCTTCTGAAGGGGTATCCCAAGGAATCTTTGAGTAACTCTTGCTTTTCTCATGTCTGAGGTAGGAAATAAGGTCATAGATGTGTTATGAGTCGACTCGGGCTTCCACACCAAAATACCGGACCAAGGGCATTAAACAAGTAGCATTATTTTCCCACAGATGTGCAGGCTGGTCATCTGAGATCAAGTTGCCAACAGAGCTGGTTGCTGGTAAAACATCTCTCCTTGGCTTGAAGACCGACACCTTCTTGCTGCGTCCTCAGCTGGACTTTTCTGTGTGTGTGTGTGTGTGGACAGATGGACAGAGAGCACACTCTCTCCACTGGGTCTTTTACTTCTTAACAAGGTCACCAGTCCTATCACATCAGGGCCCCACCTTCATGGCCCCTTTTAACTTCAGTTTACTTCCTTAAAGACCCTCTCTCCATACAGGGTTATTTTGGAGGGCAGGGATTCCAAATATGAATGGCAGGGCACGAGCACCATTCAGTGTTTCAAGTCTCATGAGAACAAATAAAACTGGGATTGAGGTCTTGGTCTGTGCAAATCCCAAGTCTCCAAGTTCCTTGTAAGATACCCAGCCACTCACTCCTTACCATACACAGTCAAGGCCCCCATGTGCCAGAGCACCAAGATGCAGAAAATAAGAAAATGCTCTGGCACTGGGGCCTTGATCCTGGAGGGACTGCCCCTCCCAGGGTTAGCTAGCTCCTTCCTAGAGATAGCAAAGGACTCCTCTGAGAGCCTTTGATAACCGAACCAAGTTGGCTCCAGCCAAGCTGGGTTTCTCGCTTTTCCTCCCTAACGAACACGCACTGACAACTTCCTCTGCTTAAACAGTTCTTTCCCCAGATCGTCAAGGAATTTAATGCTTCTAATCATTCCCAACTCTGTCGTTGTTGGTCTCCATCCCAGGGCCCTATACATGTGTGTATGGAAACCTCATCACAGTGGAGCCAGGAGGCCAGCAGGGGGAGCTCTCATGACCTATCGCTCACCCTCAGTTGCATTACCAAAGGGAAGAGGCCTGTATTCTCCTACCCTGGAGGAAAGATGTTCTCAGCCAATGAAAAGCCACTACACTTCATTCTCCCTGCTTACTCCAATGGACTTTGAGTTTACAAAGCCCTCCCAACTCTCCCCCTCTATATAAAAGCGCATCCTTCCCCTTTGTTCTGCAGACTTGCCATAGTTTGCCAGCGCTGAAGGACCCAGACCTTGCAATTCTCTGTTCTTCCCAAATAAGCCCATTTTGGGTGGTACAATAACTGACATTTGTATCTTTAAGATCAGCAAATATAATGGAGATGAAATTCACACGACATAAAATTATTAGTGTACAGTTCAGCCACATTTAGTAAATGGACAATACTGTGCAACCACCACCCCTATCAAGTTCTAAACCATTTCCTTCAAAAACACCCATTACCCTATTTAAGCAGTTACTCCCCCTCTTCTCCTCCCCCACCCTTGGCATCTCTCCTTAGGCTTCTTTCAATCCTGTAGTTCTTGGTAATAATCATAGGCAGGAGCTCTTCCTGTCGCCCCTTTGCATTTTCTGACTAATTTTCACTAACATGTTGGCTTTTTGGTAAATTATGTATTCAGAAGGCTTATTAAATTCTGTTAATTATTGTAATTATTTCTAGATTTTTAAAAAAAAATTTCTAGAAACAACTGTTCATCATTAAAGATAATTTTCCATCTCTTCCTTTCCAATTTCTTAAACAATTTTAATTTCTCATTTCATTGCTTGAACTTCTCAACACCGTTGTGTAAAAATGGTGAGAATGGTCATTCACGTTCCTCACTGCAAATACAATTGTCTTAAACTTTTAACATCGATTATTTAAGCCATGGACGGGAATGGAATTTTCTCAAATTACGTCTCTGTATCTGTTGAGATGATATTACATATGGCTTACATATGGAAATGTAATTTTGATTTTGGTGTGGAGGGCTACAATAATGTCTTTTTTACAATGTGGACCTATTCTCGCATTGCCGGGATATATGCTGTTTGGGCTGGATGCAAGCTTGTGTGTGACTGTGCCCTTACTGCAATACTGGCCATTAATCAACATCTGTGGGCCTCGCTTTTCATGTCCAGCAACTTCCAGTCCATGTTCGAGTCTGGAAGTGTTTCAGCCATTATCTCTTCAACTGTCATTTCTCAACCGTTTGTCTCTGAAAATATTGGATGCCTGTTTCAATCTCTGAAACTATCTTTCCATTCATTTAACTGGTACTTTGGATTTCTATTTTATTGTCTCTCTGCTGGGTTCTAAATTACTTTATCGGTGCTATCAGTTGACTACTTTTTGACTTTATCTCAGAAGTCTACAGTTTATCTGCATATAACGTGTTTCATTTCATTTTCTTTTTAGTCTAGAAATATGTGTATTTCCATCTATGCTCTTGTATTTCATTTTTGCCTGTTTTTGTGTCTTTCCCTCTTTTTAGTGGAAGCTATGCCTTATTTATTTCTGGACATCTTAAACACACTTTGTCAGGCTAGAATTACATTTGTAGTCTGGGGGTTGATTATTTCAGTCTGACTTATCACTGGAATTTTCTGTCTTGGAATCCTGTTTTGCAAGCTTGTTTTGAACAGATTTTTTTTTTCCAGTTTTCTTTTTCTTTCCTCTTTCTCTCCCTCCATCCGTTTGTATCTTCTTTCCCTGTTATTTTTGTTTTTTGTTGGGTTTTGCAATTGTTTCCACTAGTTATCTAAGGCAGCTGGTCCAGTATGAGACTGTATGGTGGTGGTGTGTCATGGATTTCCAGAGATAATATTCAGAATATCTTAGCTGTGATCCCAGAGCCTACTGGCTGTCTGGCTCAGTAATTGGCCTTGAGGCTCTATCCTTTTTCCACATTCCTTCCTAGGCAAATGGGTTCTAGGTGCTTCACCCAGGTGAACTTCGAATAAATTTTTTCCAATTTTTTTGAATGAGTAGTTAGTAACTCTTGGCCAACACCTGCTTAATTACTAAAGTAAGCAACAATTATTTTTGCAGTTACCACTGTGATTATTTACCAGAAAAAGAAGGAACAAAGAGGAAGCCAAAGCAAGGAGTGTGGCCAATTACTCAATTAGAATGTTTATTGATTATGGATATCCTTCTGAGTTAGGTATTATTTCCATATCCTAAATGGGTTACTGAGGAACCAAAATATTAAGGATCTTTTACAAGTATTCATGACTAGGGGCATCTGGGTTGTGCAGTCATTAAGCATCTGACTCTTGGTTTTGGCTCAGGCCCTGATCTCAAGTCATGAGATCAAGCCCCCCACTAAACTCTGTACTCAGTGCCAACTCTGCTTGATGTCTCTCTCCTTCTGCTTCTGCCTCTCCTGCTCATGTTTGCTCTTTTTCTCTCACTCTCTCAACCAAATGGATAAATCTTTAAAAAAAAAAAAAAAAAAGAAAGAAAGAAAAGAGAAAAGAAAGAAAGTAAGAAAGAGAGGAAAAGGAAAGAAAAAAAAATATTCAAGGCCAACAGGAGGGAAAGGATTTGGCAACTGGGATTCCTGATTTTCAGGAGGGACCTGAAAAATGTCCATAGTATCCAACATTTTTTGTCTTTACTATTGTTCCTTCAGGTCAGTTGTAGCAACTGGAGGCTTTGAGAATCTATCATCATTTGGCTATAGCTCATTTGCTTATGGAAACTTCTAGACACTGATGTTCCCATATCTTTTGCATGGGAGGGACTCAGCCACAGCGTGTACATTTGCCAATTCTTAACTTTCTCTCCTCTCAGCCAATCCACCATGGCTTCCATATCTCCCCACTCTAACTCATTTAACCACCAGAATAAATGTGAAATTCTAATTACTCCTATTGCACAGATGAAGCGACACCTAGAGATGTTGAGGCGCTTGCCGGAAATCTCAAAGTTATGATGATTGTGAAATGTGAACCCAGATTCCAAAGTCGATATTCTACTCATCAGAACACATGCTCCGAAAGGAGGGACTTCACAGCTAAGGGGACCCCGTAAGCAGCGTGGATTAAGAGGGACTACAGCTCAAAGCCAGCCATCAGCTGGTGTTCTTTTCATCCCAGGATGTGAACCCCGATCCCTTCTGAAGCCTCCTTCAGAACTGCCTCTCCTGCCTCCCTGCTGCCCTCTCTGGGGAGAGTGAGTCTCTCCTTTGGTGCCAGCCTGTTCTCTTCCGCAAAGCCCCTCCAATGCTCAGGTCACTAACCCTTGCCTCGGGTCCCCAGAACCCAAACCCTGCTAAAGCAACTGCTCTGAAGTCCTATGCCCTACTTCTTTTGAGAGGGTCCATTTAAGGGGAGCAACTTAAAGCCAGGAGATCAGGACACAAACTGCGAAGAGGTACCTTCATGGCCCTTGAAACAGGATGGTGGAGCTAGGGAGGGCCAGGCAGTCCCAGCAGAGGTGGCAGCAGAGAATGCTGTCCCACTGATGAGGGAGCAGAAGGCAAGCTGAGGGCAAAGCACAAGTGGACACCTTGCAACACCCAGCCCCCCCTCCACCAAACCCCTCAGTGGGATGTGCGGACATTACTCAGGCAATCCTGGCTGCCCCCAGAACCCAGGACAGGGGAAGACAAATGGCTAATTGACCAAGATCACAGTCTTGCTGGATGTAAGTCTCCATCAGTTTACAACTGTCTGAATGATTTATAAGAAAAAACCCAACTCCAGAAACCTATAGACTCCATTTCCTGGAGCCCTAACTTCCCCCCTCCTCCCCATAGGACAGAAAATCTTATATAATCAGGTGACTCCTCACAACTCCAATACAGCACTTTCTGCTCACAAGTCCTATCCCTATGTTATCATAAAAACACCTTTTTGTACCAAAAACGTCTCATGAATTCTTTCTTGGCCATTGGCTCCCTTCAAATCACCCTACTTCAAGCCACATCACCAGGAACTGGTGGGTGGCTGGGGTTCTACCTAGCAGGAACTCCTTCCCCAAACATTTCTTCTTTGAGACAGCGACATGTCCTCCAGGGGGGCTCTCTCTCTGATACACTGGCCCTGACTCTCCCTTCCTCTTGGAAGTGTCAGCAGCTGGGTGGAGCTCTTTCTTTCTGCATTTCATCATCTTTCTTCCCCTCACGCCCCCCCCCACACACACACACTCTCCACTGCAAACATATCCTCTCACCTTTATCTGCATAAGATGCATTAACTTCCTAACAAAAACCCCATAAGCCAACCTGAATCTAATCTGTTCCCTCTATCTTTTGAGATGGAAATATTACCCCCCTACCATCCATGGGCAGCCCCTCTCTGGGGCCCAGGGACCAGTCTACCCATCACACCTACTCCTCTGGTAGGTTCATCCCACTAACTGAAACACCAGAAGTCCAATTAGCTCAAACTGGAATCTGACAGACTCTTCTGTCACTTTCTATACCCCAAATCCAATCTATTATTAAATCCAGCAAATGAATTCTGGATCTCCCTTCTCAGACCTAGATTTCTGGAGATCTAGAATGGAGCTTTTCCTACTCGTGGGTTATGAGGATGACACAGAAGGGGGATGAGCACTAGGAAGGGTGGACACACGCAGGGGCCTCTGTTTCCCAGAGCTTACAAGCCCAAATTGGCTACTTGATCACAGATCAAACTGCCCTCAACAGGGACACTTGGAACACTTGGAACACTTTACACACATTCCCCACCTTTTTTAAATCCCTGAGCCATTCCTTAAAGCAACGTTTAAATGTTCATGGCAGCCTGATCTCCAGCCAGGTTGGAGGAGTGAATGAAATAACCTCAGGTCTGTACTTCACGGTGATTATAGCTACTAGGAGTTGACCACTGTTCTAGTCAGACTGCTAAATGCTTTGCATGTGTTAATTAGTTTAATCTTCACATCAAATCTAGGAAATAAGCACAATCAGAATGGTTAGTATTCCCATTTTACACATGAAGAAACCGATGGTCACCAACGTTGAAGAAGTGGCTCAAGATCAGAGAGTTAGTAAGGGCAACTTTTCAAACAAGAAAACTGAGTTTGGAGAGGCTGAGAGATTTGTTCATATGCAGATGTAAACCTGGCTGAGTTAAGATTCAACCTTTATCTGGGAGGATCAAATGCCCATTATCTTTGGGAAGTTAACAAAATTCAGCATGGCCTGGGTGTGACTTCCCATCCATTAAGTGCATCTGAGCTCAGTCTGGCTCAATTTTACCTAATTCCTCAAGGAAGAAACCAGTGGCCAAGCAGGAAAGTATAGTATGTGTGAATGGTAAAACCTAAAAAGCACGAACAGGGCCATGACTGGGACGAAAATGCCAAAAGTCAGAAACCAAAAAGGCTTAAAAGAGCAGGCATAAGGACAAGGACCCCCGGGGTTTTCCAGAACATCCGAAAGTGCTAACTGCTTTAGTGAATAAAAGACCAATAGCATTACCATGCTGGTTTGCAGGCAGAATATCAAGGGTGCCTTACTGCCATGCCAAATGGTTTAGAAATTATAAGGCAAATGAAACCGTAGCCTTATCCTCAGATATTATAGAGCAAAACCCACTCTACAAGCAAATCAACTAATTTCCTGGACCTGCCCCTTAAATTCGCCATCTTTCCTGAAAACAGGCACTGTCTGATTGGTCATGATAAGGGACAAGAGAAACCCTTCCTGCCTTAACCACACAGTGGTTTTTGTTCTATTCCTGTGGACTGTGGCAGACCACCAAGGATGGAACCCACTGTGTGACAGTGAGTAGGATGAACAAAAAGAAGCTGAGTGGTTTTAGTAAGATGGGAATGTGGCAGGAGACACGCAAGGCTGCTACCACGGGCCTTGTATAATTCAGCATAGATGCTCAAGGGTTGGGCTGGTAATCATAACCAATTTGGAGCTCACACTGGGAGGTGAGAAAGGGATTTTTTTTTTTTTCCTTACAAATCAGGTGTAAAGTGAAAACAAAACTTATTCTTCCTCCTGTAAGAGACAGAAGGAAAGAACAGCAGGGGTAAATTTGCACATGAATGGAAGAGATTCTAACTACTGGGTGAGGAAAAAATAAATAAACCTATAGTTGGAACCCGCCGACACTATAAGTGATGTTTCCAGGGTCTTCCAGTAGGGTTTGCTGCATCTGGAGAAGGAAGACAGGCCTGTATCTTGATAATAACCTAAAGAAAATAGCCTCAAATTGACTTCCCATCCAGGTCAGTGGCTCTCCTGTCCCCAGCTTCTCTAATCTTCAGTCCCATCCAGAATCTGAGATGCATGGGTTCTTCAGGGGGTCTGTGGAGTGCCAGCAAAACAACAGAAAATTTAAGGGTTGTTTTCAAAATCCCGTGCTTGCAAGAATACACACATTTCTATGGGGGAAAGAAGTTCAAAGATTTCAAAAATTTCTTAAAGTAAGCCTGCGTTCCAGTGGGGTGGCTGGGTGAGGGACACTGGGGAGGGTATGTGCTATGGGGAGTGCTGTGAATTGTGTAAGGCTGATGAATCACAGACCTGTGCCCCTGAAGCAAATAATACATGTTAATTTAAAAACATTAAAATTTAAAAAAGAAGAAGAAGCCTGTGTTCCCAGAGAGGGAAGAGACATCGCTATCCTTAGGGTAACCAGGCATTAGTGATCTTAATGGTTTTCTCTCTCTGCCCCAGCTTTGGGCTCTCATCCGTGCCTCGGGTACCTTTGCAACTGACATTCTTAGTTCAGCGACCCAGCCATTAGCCTGCAGCCCGTAGCTTCCTGTATGGCCAGCAGGGGTATATCCTGAAGGCTTGCAGAAGAGGTCCTCCCTACCCCAGAACACTGAAAGTACAGGGGGACTCTGCCTCCCATGCTCTGCTTGGCCACATTCTCTTTCTCTGGTTGCATCAAATTCTTTGCCTTCAAATAAAAGCCTCCTGTGAGTATGCTCTGTGCAGTCTGGTGAACCCTTTCTGATATCTGACAGCTAGGCAAATCTTTGCAGAGTAGAATTCCTGACCCCATGGGATTGACCATGTGATTAGCTTTGGCCAAAGGGGTTTCAGTAGATGTGATACAAGCAGAGACATGAAAGGTGCTGGAACAAGCGGGCTTGGCCATTGGGTGGTCATGGTCATTGCCCTGAGGACCTGTTGGGAGTATCCCTGATGGGAGTAGCCCTGATGGAAGATAAGTGATAAGAAGGGCAGATTGGGTCAGACCACTTGGCTCAGTCAAGGGCAGTCAAACTCAGAACACAGCCAGCCGATTGTGTACATGCTCATGACCCAGTCAAAATCAACAGCACCTCCTGGTCACACCCAGCTGACCCAAACACATGAGCAAAGAATACGGATAGTTGTACACCTTGAGGATCTCCAGTTGTTTGTTATACGACATTTCTAAGGCAACAGATAATTTATACAGAGGAGGTCTACACCAGCCAACTGGAGTATAGGGGAATATATCTAAGTGTGACTACCAAAAATGGCATCACTATGGCCAGAGGACTGCGTAAAATGCCGTAGTAACAAAAGCCCACAGCCAGGTTCCCCCATTGAGTCTCCATCTCCAAGTGTGCAGGCAGATCTTATACATGGGGGACCAGGGCGCCACCTAAGGCTGCAAACAGATTCTGAGCACATCCCATGTGCCACGGGCCAACTTCTGCCAATGTTTCTCAAGACAACGTATGTGAATTAAGTATTCACATATATTATTCATTTATAACAGATATTACAAATACAAGAAAACTGAGTCTCAAGATGGATAGAGTGAAAAGTAAATTTTTTCCCATCTAGTTATATATGTTTCTGCCTTTTAGGACAACTGATGCTGTTAGTGTCTCTGCATCACCCCGGAGAGGGGCCAATAAGCAATGCCCTCCTCCTCTAAGTGCTGTACTCCATCCATATGCAAAATCACAGAAGCCAGCCTGCCACGTTAGTCCTCAGTGATAGGATGCCCACCTTCATGGGAGCTGGTCTCACAGCTCCCTGCTCACCAAACCCCAGAGCTGAAACAGAGCCTCTGCAGGAACACAGTCGTCTGTGGGCTACTTTGCATCCTCCCACTTGGCGGGGTCATAACTAGACATCCACACCTCTGAAACCCTTGTTTTTTCATGGGAATGTCCACAAGAGTACGGAAAGGGTGAGGGGTAGGAAGGAAGAGAGAGGAGGCCTCTGAGTCCCCTCACTAGGCTCGCGTGGGGGGCTATGGAACTGGGCTCACAGAAACCCTAGATGTAGAGAAATACTGAGGCAAACAAAACCAGAGATGAGGGAACAAACCAGACCACCTGGCCCTGGATGTTAGGGAGTATCGTTTTTTGGCAGCTACAGTGTAATCAGAAAATGACGAGACCTCAAAGAAGTAAGCCATTAAGGTTGTTACCAATAGTCTGTGCTCAAACCAAGATGGCACCAGAACCTCAAGGCCACAAGCTTCCTGGTCAGTTCTCAATAAAAGGCTACCACTAGAAACCCACAGTGGGAACGCATTCGGGACCCCTCTCACTCTCGAGAGTTTTTTTCCTTTTCTTTCTGTTCTCCCTTCACTTAATAAATTTTCACCTCACCTCCCCCTATGGTGTCCATGGGATTCATTCTCCGACTCCTTGAGGCAGGAACCCTATAATCCTGTAACACATCTGCATATGGTCACGTAGTCATTACCCTCACTCGTGTACATGTATCTGTAAAACTGTTTGCTCCCTGTTTAAAAAAAAAAAAAAAAAAAAAAAAAGCCAGCATGCATTTAACAGAAAATGAATGGTGTGATGAGGCACAGAGAGCACAGGCTTCATTACTTGGGTATCAAAGGGCTTCTAACCTGACTCTTTCCATCACCAGCCACAAGCTTGTGATCAAGGGGCCCAACTTTTCTGGGCCTCAGTTTCTTCATCAATAAAACTGGAAGCATGATATCCACTTAACGAATGTATGCAGCACTTACTACAGGTCAGGCACGGTGCCTGTCACTGAGGATGGAAAAGCCCTAAATACAGACACCAGCCCTTCCTTCCCAAAACATACTGGCTGGCAAGGAGGACAGAATTCCATAACATAAGCTCCCACCATGAAGCTCAGAGCTGTCTGGGGACACTGCCCTCTGCCCTAGGAGCAGAGCTCCTAACTCCGCCTCGGGTGTCTAGGGACACCTTCCCTGGAGAAAGGAGTGCAGCTTCCTCATTCAACAACTGCTTAGTGATTCAACAGCAATGGGAGCATAAACTTGCCTGAGGGTTCCTAGGCGGGGTTACTTCCCAGCTGGGTCAGTTCTCCGCTATCTAGGCTAGAAGTAGGACCGTCCCTGCAACTGAGGACCCGCTGAGCAAATTTCTTAAGGAACCAGGACTCTTCCATGGAGTCTCTGCTCTATACTGGAGAGAGGGGGCCTGGTACTCGCTTAGCTCTTCTTTTTCCAGCGGCTCTCAAGAGCCTACAGAATCATAATTTTAAGTTCTAGACTGGAAAAATGACACTAAAGAACCAGATGCTCAAACTGACAAGAAGCCGTATTTGAGAGACTATTTCATTCCTTCCAGCAGCCGCTGGACTCCCTTTGCAGCCAACCCCCCCCACCACCACCACGGTTTTGTGGCCTGACCCTGCCTGCCTCCTGGATGTACAAATCAATCCCAATTTTGTGCTTAAAATGGGAACAAGAACTGAGGACTTTTTTAAAATAGCTTTTTAATATATAGGTGTCCTCAGAGGTTCCCAAGCATCTTTCAAAACAGAAACCGATAAGTGAGGATACCAACTGTCAGAGTCGTTGCTCCAGCAGAGGAACTGAATTTCCCTGGTCCTTGTGCTGGCCCCGAGCCAAGTGTCAAACGGATGAGAACAGCCTCTCAGAAGAGAGGCAAACAATTTAAGTCATCATGTGAAAATATTCATTTTAAAAACCATCCCCTCTTATTATGAGCACTACTGGAAAGTCCCCAAGTGCAACCTGGTAGAGCCAACTAATGGCACTTTCATTTTTGGGGGAAGTAGATAGGACTTAGGGACCCAACCCACTATGCCTCAGTTAGGTGGGCATAGCCCCCATGTCCTTTGTGTAAAGGGAGAGCTCACATTACCTCCAAATGCCCCTTTAAAACCATCAGTCTTCCCACCCCAACAACCAGGGATCAATGTTTTAAAAAATAATGAAATTTTACCTGCTTATATTTTTAGGCATGTGTGTCCCATGGATATATTAGAAACATAGATCACAAACATGACACGGGAGGGCTCTGAGTGGAAATCAGCACAGACCACAGTTTTTGTTCCATGAAAGGAATCAAAGGAGCCCAAGCTACCCTGGCTTGCTGAAACATACACCTGCTGTCACTCAGGGAAGCCCGACCTGAAGCTTGGGGTGCCACTGTCCCTCATTCCCCCACCAGTCTCTGAGAAAGCACTGTGTCTGGACCACCGGGCTCTGGGTGCAACTGAGAAGTCCAAGCTCTGGCAGAAAGCTGCCAGCCAGGGTGCATGTGGGTGAGGTGGGAGAGGGGGTGTAGGTAGGTTATCCTCTCTGAGGAACACTTTTGTTTTCTGGGAAATAAACCATTTTGACCAGTTTTGGTCCCTGGAAGTTCTGAGATTTCCATCTCATCCTAACTAAAAGAATCAGAGCATGATTTAACCTCCAAGAGAGGGGACATTAATTTCGGGGAAAATAAAAACAACCCCTGCTTTCCGTACCCCCAACCCCACCTGTGGGGGAGATGGATGGAGGGAGAATTAGCTTGTCTTTTCCTTGGAAAAGTTCCAGATGTAGAAGGCTATTCCATATCCTGAGCTCATACTTGATTGCCCTGTGGTCTGGTCTAAAGGGCAGCTCCGTTTGTTACTTTCTTCCTTGACAGAGACAAGCAGTCTGTTACCAAGGACCTAATGCAACTTTCAACAATGAAATAAACTGTGAGCCTCAGACTTGAAACAATGTAAGCAGTTAAAAATCAGAATGGAAAGTTTCTGCCAGTGAGAGAGCTCGGGACCCATCATCTCTAGAGAAGGCTGTGTTTTAATGCCTAACTTTGAAGCTGAAGTCTGTCATTTCTGTTAAAATGCAGAGGGTGGTACCTGGGGGAGGGAGGAGCTCGGAATATGTCATCTGTGGAAAGACCACCTTGCTTGCTCATTTCCCTGGCATTTGGGAAAACTATTATGGGCTCCTTTGCGAGACATTTAAAACTTCTCCAATAATTTTTCTGAAATTCCCCAAATTTGCCCCAATTAAATTGTCAGAGGGAGAGATGTACCTGACAAATGTCTTCTGGTGGATGATCCTTTGACAACCTTGTATCTGGCATCTCCACGTGCTCACGGACTTGGGGAGCAGAAATAAGGGAAGGCAGGAAAGGATCCTCAGCCTCCATACGAGAATCCACAGTCTCAAGAAGAGCATTTTCAGCTAAATACGCACGCTTCATCTCATCTCAGGAAATGCCAGTGAGCACCCATCTGGTTCTCAGAGGCTCCTTATGAAAGGTTTTGCAGTAAGACAAGGGCTCCAACCCCCGTCCTTAGGTTGGTCACCAAATTCATGTGTGACCGTGGAAAATAAACTGAAAGTAAAGAGAGTCATTTCCTCCTAGAGCTGTCTGGAGGATTTAGTGAGATCATTTCCTTCAGGCACTTAGAGCCGCCCTCCCTGACTCCACAGTTTCTTTCTGTTGGAAAGACATTGCAACCCTGGATTTTGCTTCTATTTCTCTCAATTCTTGTAGTGGCCCAACTGTGAGGCAGGTGGCAGTCTGCTCTGCTGTGGCTGAGCTTCTGATGACTGACCCAAGTCTCTCCAAAGTCTAGGCTCACTGAAGGTCCTAGGAGGTCTCCTTTCAAAGTCCAATACAGCCTTATCATTAACAAATATAACTTGTTGCATTTATCTCATGAATACATTTAACTCTCCTTCTGTTTTTATTTGACTCCTGGAGTCAGTGTACAACCAGTTAAGACTCACGGGATGGAAGGAGACTGAATCATTGAACATCATCAAACCTACAGGTTGTATACAAGTGGTAGGAGATGGTAAGACATCAGCCAGCCCAAAGGGACCCACACAGATCCTCATAGTCCCCCTAGCACCACTATTTCATAAATTATTAAGTCCTTCTTTCTCTAGTTTTCCTTAAAAAGCAACCCTTTCCAGTCTTCCTACAATAAAAAATAACTTACTTTGGTCAGACATGTATTTTGCCTCACCATGAGATACTGAAATAAATACCAAGAGGAATACCAAGAGGATATGGTCCCTGTCACCAGGAAACATGTCTCAAGTGAAGGAGACAAGGGTATAAACAATTAATACAACACAGCCTGCATTTGCAGTTGTGAGTATCATGGGACATGTCCGGCATCCAACTCTCCCCAGCAAGGTGACCTTGGACAAGTTAATTAACCTCTTTGGGATTCCTTTTCATCACCTGGTAGGCTGGTGGAATATTCTCTTTTCATTATAGGGTTAGACACAGATGTCAATAATGCCGTTACTTAAGTCACCATCCCATGAATGGGATTTGAGAACTTTCCGAAGAAGGTAGATGGGGCTACCCTTCCATCTGCAGTTGAACCTGTATGTACTTGCCTAGAGGCAGACAGGGGACTCCGGATCTAGGCTCACATGATTTTATAAGAGATAAGGCATCAGATCCTTAAAAATACTTCATGAAAACTGCTAATGTAGAAGGTCCTATAAGAAATCAAATTTGGGTCAAAAATGGGTACAACAAAAAAGCCTTGGATGTTTTGAAAAAGTAGCTGCCATTTGCGATGGGAGAAAAACTTCCACAATAGAGAAGGTGTGGATACGCAGAATCTGTATTGTGCATGATCTAAAGTGAAGACTTGGTATTGTGTACTGCACTGACACCTGATGAAACCAAGAAAGCCTCGAATAATCTGCAAATGCTGGTCCCCACCCCACTCCCCTGGACAATCCTCCCTATAAAAGGGCTCAGACACAGCTCCTGTCCTCAATAGGAGGTTTCAGTTCCAAAGGATTCAAACAAGCTGATCACGTCCTCCCACAGGATCAAGGGGACACCTCATCCTCTTGATTCTACAAAGCCTGCCCCTGGTTGTTTCCTCCCTCCTGGAATGCCAACTTTGTGGTAGGTGATATAGCTTGCGTGCACAGAACGTTCTCCCCCCAGTACCGTGAGTAATAAACTGCTCTTGATTTCATCTGTCCAGTGACAGGTGTCATGCGTTTGGCCATCCCCATATCCCTGAGATAGGAATCCTTCCCTCAGCAACGGAGCAGCAAGGATGCAGCTAACACCAGTGTTCATGGATGGTTTTACTTGTCTGCATTTCATGTCACTCCCTGCATCCAAATCACTTCCTTCAAAATTTGAGTAAGTTCTTGATTTAAAAAAAAAAAAGACAAAGCCTTAATGTAATTTTGATTCAGTCAGACAAATCAAGAAATAGAAATGTGGGCTACAAAAAAGGGTACACAGAGATCCCCCACTACAATCAAACCTGTATATCTAGGTGAATTCAAACAAATGTGTTTGCAAATGCCAAATATTTTACTGTGTCACCAATAAAAGATCTATTTTCCATTAGAAACACTTTTAAAAGATTCTCAAATGCTTGGGATTTAATACCATTGTTAAAAGAACATTTCACATAGCATCATGATGAATTTTGGCTCTGATTCCATTCCTAATTGATCACACTCGGGGAGGAGGAGTGAATATCTACCATTAAAGCTTGGATACCACTGAGATCTGGACACAGAGTTTTCTTCTCCAAACACATAGTGGTGGTTGACACATCCTTTTCAGTCTAGCCTTCTACTGAGCACCACCAGCATCTGATCTAACTGAAAAGTTCCATCTGAATTTTCCAAGTACAATGCAGCTCTGAGTTTCTAAAGCAAGGTTAGAGAGACAAGGAGGGATTAGGTGTGCTATTGCAGATACTTCATCCTTCCTACAGGTGGGCTTCGCTTTGTAGGCAATGCCAGATAGCGTCCAAGATATGTTAAACCAATCAAGAAGAACAAAAGCAAGGAGTGGAAGTCCTTTCTGAGAAAAAAGGAAGAATGGGTGGGGGGGGGGGGGCTCTGTTACTGGCCATGGTCCTGATTGGGGAGCCAATAACCTGCAGCCCTCCTGCTATGCTGACCCTAAGATAGAGATACCTTCATTTTATTCTCAGGATCAGTGGATGGTATACCCTTTTAACATGGTTTGATCAAAGCAAAATTTGTAAGTGCGACTAGTTTAGTTATCTTAAGTAGCTTCTGGTGCAGTTACAATAAAGTTGTGTTTTCTTTAATTTTTATTTTTAAAAAAGATCTGAATCTCAATCCCACAGATGGTTAGAAGGAACATGTTCTCTGCAGGTCTCCTCCTGTGGCCCAAGGACTCAATGGGTGTTTTCTCAATTCAAAGAAGTAAGATATATTCACAATTGGCAAAATAAAGGATGCAGTCCTTGTGGTCAGTCCAGAGAACGACCCTATTTGTGGTCTCTGTGAACTAGCACAGGTCATCACCAGAAACAAGTACTTCTGACATTCATTGTGAAGGCATCCTGCCCTCTGCAGGGAGGCTGTGCTGCCCTTCACAGTTCTATCTTCTTTTTTTGGATGTGGGTGGAGGACCACCTTCCTCTCACTGCTGTGCTACATTACAGAATGTCTCACAGTGAGAATAATTAGAATGACCCCACACTTTTCTTGCTATGGAAGACTATCTTTCAAGATCAGAAGAAGGACTTTGGGACAGGGTCCTCCTTGCTGCTGCCCCTGAAATCTCCACTTTGCCCATCCCCAATTCAGGTATCAGTAATCCCTAACCCAGGGGTCTGCTCAGCTCCCCTGGCATTCACATATTGACTTTGGGTGTTCTAGATGAGAAGGCACATTCCTCAGATGGAAAAATCAGAAGTCCTTCTCTCCCCAGGGAAAATATAAACACGGAAATTATCTTAGGACCTTGGACATGTAAATCAGTTGGCTTTAACATGAAAGCTCTGGCTGGCCAAGAGAAAGCATCCGTAGTTTGACCTCATGTCCATTAAACATCTATTCTTCAGAACTCTGCTCACGCCCGTTTCTCTGTGATGACATCGCAAACTTCTGCAGTCCAGAGAGGAGCATCGTACAGGGTGAAACCCACCGGAGTTTGAGAGCTTCCCTGGAGGAAGCCTGAGGACAAACTGCTGGAAAAGATGCCTGCCCCTAGGAGAAGAAACGAACAACAACATCTCAATTTCCATCTTCTTAGAAGTTTCTGACTCAGTCCAACAGGAACCTCTCCCCAAAAGCACATGTCTGTCATTTTATAATGGAAATCCATAGTAAACCATGATCCACTTGCTAAAAATTTGCTGGAATATTTAAAAATTCACAAACTAAAACATGGTACTATTTTAAATACGTTTCATTGACTGTCAACACATTCTAGTAATAGGTATATTCTCTGCCTGGTCTCTATTTTTTTTTTTTTTTTTGCTCCAACTAGATGATAAACTGTTGGAAGCCAGAAGCCTCAACCATTTCAGTATTCCTCTCTGAAGAAACTGTTATCTTGACTGCATTAACCTGGTTGGACGACCTTTGGTAAATATTGATTGAGTCAAATTAAATTGAAGGACAGTTGCTCTCCAAGTGTGAATTCAGAATTAAAAACACAGTGTCCACACGGTGAACTTGGGGGTATATTTCCAGAGACTCAAGGGCAGGTTGAGAAGGGTGAATCTTACCCGCGGTGAGTTCAGCAACTGAATAGCTTTACCAGCTCAGTGCAGGTGGAGGGATGTGTAACAGAAGAGCTGTCCTCCAAACGCAGAGCCCTAGATCAATCAGGTTCTCAGTTTGCGGTCTCTGTTCACTTGATTACATTAAAGCTTGGACACCGCTGAGATCTGGACATCTCCATGTGGATGCACTAGGGCCACATCATTCTCAATACGTTCAAGGCTTCACCTGACATCTGTCCCCCCAAATCCCTTCTGCTTTATCCTTCATTGTTTCACCCTTGCCAGATAGTCACTATCGGCAGCTCCTACTCCTCACACATTCTGCTCCCTTCTTCCCTACTCAAATCCCATTACTGAAAACCAGATCAGTGGCTTTTTAGTGTCAACGAGATGATCAGTATCATGACTTACAGATCCTCCCCTAAGCAGGGGTCAGCCGACCTTCTCAATGTCACCTCCATCCCATTGCTTACTCACACATGACACACGACGACAGGGCACTCCTACAGGGCTGCAGGTCCCTTGCACATTTGTCTATGCTGATTCCTTGAAGGGGATGCTGCACAGTGATCAGCTACCTGCCCTATCTCTGCTCGTCTTTCACAACAACAGAAGAGTTTCCTCAGGGAAGATGCCTGTCTTCCATTTCCCAGGTGAAGAAAGGCACGCCACTAACCGTCGGTCACGATGCTCATGGGATCGCTTGACACTTCACTGGGCAGAACATTCACCGCCTTTCTTTTCACCTCAGTCTATGGCAAGTTTCTGAGAGCATTTTTGGTTCATTCTTGTCTATTCTCTTCAGCTCTCAGTCCATGAGTGTCCATTGTTTGGCTCCTCTATGCCTCACTTAGAGTCAGTGTTCTCCTGATCTCAATCTCTGTCACCTGTCCACAGGGGAGGACAAGCCACCAAGCCTTGCAGAACTCCAGCTTCCTCCTCTCCAAAATAAACTCACAAACGTCACTCAGAATACAGTAGTGAAAACAGAAAATAACGTTAATAAGGTATCCACCACAGTGTCTTATGTTTAAAGATGTTTAAAATTCCATTAAATTTAAATAAAATCTTTAAAAAAAAAAAAAAAAAGGGACGCCTGGGTGGCTCAGTTGGTTAAGCGGCTGCCTTCGGCTCAGGTCATGATCCCAGCATCCTAGGATCGAGTCCCACATCGGGCTCCTTGCTCATCAGGGAACCTGCTTCTCCCTCTGCCTCTGCCTGCCATTCTGTCTGCCTGTGCTTGCTCTCTCTCCCTCTCTCTCTCTCTGACAAATAAATAAATAAAATCTTTAAAAAAAAATAAAATAAAATAAAATAAAATTCCATTAAATTACCCAACCAATAGTTGTAAGTGTATGCTTTGAGCCAGGAAACGTGAAATATTGAGGAAATTCAGACCTTGGTCATGACCTCATTGGGCTTTCAGCTTACTGGAAGAGAGAGATAATAATTAAATAATTATAGCCACACACACACACACACGCACGCGCGCGTGCACACACACATGCAGTTGTTAAAGAAATACTGTCTTAACATAAAGTATAATGAAAGAGTCAATATAGACTAGCATAGGGTCAGACAAGGCGTCCCCATGGAAGCGGACAGTTAAAGGATCAATAAAAGTTCACCAAGCAGAGTTGGAAGGAGCTGAACATTCTCCTTTTTTCTCTCCTGTTCTGATTCCCATTTCTTATGAAGCCATAGAAGCCAGGAAGCGCGCACACCACACTTCATGCCCCATCCTCTAGACTAGCTCTGTCCAGCAGAAGTCTGTGATGGTGTAAACGTCTCCTGGCGCAGCCCAGTGCAGAAACCGCCAGCTCTGCGTGGCTGCTGAGCTTTTGAGACACGACTGATGAGACTGAGAAATCAAACTGTGTTTTAACCAATTGAAACTGAAGCCACACAGCTAGCGGGTGCCATCTTGGACAGCACAGCTCTCGATCCTGTTTCCATCTTTATCCTCAGAGTCAACCTGATTCATTATGGCTACCAACACACCCTAATGTAGGTTACAGAATATCGGAAACAGAGAAGCAGGAAGGCAATTAGCATCTTTTATTTAGGGTGACAGGGTCATACACTGACTCAAATCTATCTTAACTGATTCATTGGTCTGGAATGAGTTGCCGTGTCAGAGCATAGGTTTACCCTCAAGACATCTCATCAATAATATCAAACATATCATCATGCTTTCTATTAAATAAGCCTTAAAAAGTGGCTAGTTCTTCCCTTTTCATCCAAATCACTGTACACTAGAATTCACTCAGCTTATGTCTGATGGCTGTTTTCTATTTGCAGGGTCCTAGAATGAATATTGAGGATGAAAATGAAGAAGGTAATGCCTCTGTCCTCCAAAGGTTTTGATATTATTAATAGGAATAAAGATGAACAATGCAATCAGAGCTTGGTGGGATGTGGTTCAGGGGACTCTACTGGGGTGACCAGTATGAAATAAGGCATTCAGGGATCTGGATACAAGGGCCAGGTTCCTGGCTTTTTATTTGCAGTTTAGAAAGTTCATTGTTGGCAGCATGGAGGGAAGAGAGAATGGGACAGTGAGACCTATGACAGGCTGAGCCATTGCCAGGGTCCAGGGAAGATATGAATAAGCCTGGAGTAGGGAGGTGACAATAAGACTTCAGAGAAGACGACCAATCTTAGATGTGTTCCAGAAGCAGAAGACCTATCTTGTGGAGAGAAAGTAAAGTAGCAGTCTGGAATAACTCTCGAGTTTCTGTTCAGGTGATGGATAAACAATGGTATCTTGTGAAATCTATCACACATGAGGATGCCATGTAGGGGAGGAAGAGCAGGAGTGCTCAGGGAACTCTCAGACTGAAAGCTTTTGTTCTGCAGGGAGGTGGAAAGCATGTGTGTGTGTGTGTGTGTGTGTGTGTGTGTACGTGTGTGCTCGTGCACATGTATCCAGAGAGAGAGACTGATTGACATTCCCTTTAGAACAGTGTTCTCAGCTCTCAGCAAGCAGCAGTTCTGCCCCTCAGGGGACATCAGGCAATGTCCAGAGATGTTTTATTTGAATGGAGTCCTATGAACATCAAGTAGGAAGAAGCCAAGAATGATGCATAAAATCCCACATTGTCCCACACAGACTCACCGGCCCAAATGCCCACCGAGCAGGGGCTGAGAGACATTCTACAGCACAAACCAGACAACTGAACCAATGCCAACTTTGGGGCAAGGCATCCCTGAATTAGATCTCTCGCCTCCCACTCAGTGGCTGCGTGAACTATAGGATGTGATTTCTCCTCCGAGAGCCTCGGTTTCTGTATGCGAAACAATGGAGACGATGTCACTGTCAGAAATACCACATGAAATCATGCATTCAAAATTGCTGGACCCCAAATAGATATTTATTAAATGTCTACATTCTTTTCCTTAAAAATCATGCACGGTTAATCAAGCATCATTAATTTCTGTTTTCTGTGGCTGTGTATTTGCCTGCAGAAACGACTCCTGGCACAGAAGTCTACAGCAAAGCTGGTAGAATTCCTTCAAAGCCTCATATGCTCTCCTAAACCCACCTTTCCCTGTGGGGGTGCCGGCCTTCGGTGCGTTTTCTGCATCGTGTATTGTTCATTTATCCACATTCCGGTGGTAAGCCCCTTGTGGCCACCACCTCGTCAAGTTCAGCATTCACTGTTGCTGCCCCCTCTGCTTTCCGCATCACACGGGGGTGGCACAAGTCTCAGCCTCCATCCTCCTGTCCTCTCTGCCCACCCACTCTCTGGAGATGATCCTATTGATTCCCTTGACTTTAGGTATCATCTATTTGCCAACATCTGGGGGGTAGAAAAGTCTGGTTATTCTGCTGCGTAACTAACCCATCCTTTTATTTCCAACGGAATCCTGATTTTACTCAGATTGGCAATATGTTCAAATTTTAACCCATTTCTGAGCCTCTCCTGCCGATGGGCATGAGCTCTGGGAGACCCCTCTTACCCCTCATGCCCTTCTTCTCCAGCGTACCTCCTGTCTGGGACATAGGTAAGATGGCTGGAGCTCCAGAAAGCATTTCTGAACAGGGAGCCAGCTGGATGGCTCGATAACATTTGTGCAGAAGGAGAAGTTTGGGTCCCTGATGACACTAAGACCTGAACCAGCTCAACACTCCCTACTTTTCTATATTTTTCACTGTATGCAAACAACAAGCCTCCTTTTTGTTTGTTACTTTCATCGTTGTTATTTACAGCCAATCACTGTTTGTAGTTGGTACCGACTCCCAGTTTTATATCTACAGCTGGAAACATCCAGAATTACAGATTTTACATGTATGTCCTCACAACATCACATGTGCCCCCCACACACACACACAAAACATGGACCAAACAAAGCTCTTCCTTTCTTCTTGAAGACGTGCTCCTCTGTAGGCTTCCCATCCTGGCTGACTCTGTTCGTCTTCGTATTAGTTCTACCAGCAATGCCACGATGCTTCCCTTCTCACACAAAGCTCATCCTGCACCTGCTGGTTTCCCTTTGCAGTCCCTTGTACAGTCTCCTCCGAGCCATCCTCCTCTTCTCTGGACTCCCGTGACAGCACCTCGCTGTCTCCACTCTGCATGGATGATCCAATCTCCATGGAGCAGCCAGACTCATGTTAACAAACACGTGCGTTTAGTCCATCTCCGGACTCACAGCCCTTCGACTCTTTGCACGGTGGGTACCAGTCCTAACTGGCCGAGCTCCCGAATGAGACAGCTTGGACCTCCTCCCACTCCACACCCCTCGCCCATGGCCCAGTCGCATCAGAGGTTCTAGGTGAGCTCTGCAAACCCTCCCTCAGCATGTGCTATGATTTGTACTAGCCATTCCCCCTTCCAGGAGCGTGTCCATCTCTGATCCTTGTGTGCCCAGCTCCTACTCGTTAATCAGAACCAAGCTGAGACATCTCCTCTGTGAGGTCTCCCAGACCTCTTATCTAACAGAGCCACTAATTGCTTTCTACCTCATTACCCTACTTTAATTTTTTGCCCAACGCTCATTAATTCACATCTCTTGTGTTTATTTATTTTAGTTTATTTAATATTTTTCTGTCTCCCTTGAATGGAAGCTCTGTCACATCAGGGATGTTCTCTCCGCCGTTGGCCCACGTATCCCTAGCTCCTAGAATGGGGCTATCATGCTAATGAAGGCACACCAATAGTTGGGGTTAAAGACATGAGAGCAGTCATGCACAACTTCAGCCTTCCTGTCTGAAATACCTCTCTGTATCAGCAGTCACACGGTCTCTCAAGTCACTCCTCCCCAGCTAGATCTCAAGCTTTTCAGTCCCAGACAGTGCTTTGTGCTCCCTTGTGCCCTGAAGGCAACACACTGTCCCTGAACCCCACCTACTTCTAGAATCCAGCCGCATGGGGCACGCCGCTGCTCGAACCCCAGCACGCCTGGCTGCCTGGTGCTCCTCTGGTCTCTCAGTGCAGCCGCCCTTCTCCTTCCACGCCACACAGTCTCCCCACTTGTCCTTCACAAGTCATTTCCAATGTCCGCGAAACCTCGCCTCATGCCTGCAGCGAGGCACACACTGCCTGTTTTGTGCAGGTGACAATTTTCACATGACGGCAATTATGCGCATTTTCCATATGCCCTTCAACTCCTCTAGCCGGACTTTAAGCTCTGTGAGGGCAGAGCCCAGGCCTCACCCATCCCTACCTTCTGGAACAATCTTTGTCACATGGCCTCAATACCTCCTGGTGAATGTTCTTGGATACTGATGTTCTAGTTATTATTATAGGTTTTCCTAGAAAGAATGATAGTTTTTTTTTATCCTAGACTAAATATATTGTCAATGACTATTTTAAGAGTACCTTGTTTACCCAAACCTATTTCCCCCCAAAATTTATTTTTTCCCTCTGCTTGAGAGACTCCATTTCCATGTTAAGGATGGTGAGGGAGGAAGGGAGACAGCATCACTCTTCCTTTCTTTCTTTCTTTTTTTTTTTTCTTTAGCCATGAAACTCAGAATGAATTATGTTAGGATTCCGTGAGGTAAGATGAGAAAATGAATCACATATTTTACACAAGAACAGACTTCATCATTTCCAACAGATGGACATTGAAGCAGAGCTGGCCACCCCTGACTGAAAAGGAGTCTGTCTCAAAAGAGAGAGCTACACCCACTGGGACCACCAAGGCCACCAAGCCACATCTCAGAGCCCTCTTCTCCCCATACTCGAGAACCCCCCACATCTGAGGCTAGATGACTTCAGGACCATATTGTCTAACACCTTCGTGAACAGAGGAGGTGCCCCAGGATAGGGAGAGGACCCTCTAAGGTCAGTTTGAACTAAAGTTATTTAGGATGATTGGCTCGGTGCACTAGTGGTAGATTCTGAGTGGGATCTCAGCCTGCTGTGCCCTCCAGCACCCTTCCCACAGCACCACCTGCCTGCTCATGCTCCCACCACCATGTCTCTCCCTGACTCCCTGCCTTTTCTTCTCAGTGACCTTGCTGAACCTCTTTTAGCATGTGGGTTACCCCCCAATTTTGCTTCTTCCATGCTGTAACTCAATCCTCTCCAAGAACAGAAAGTGTATGTGTTCTCCTGTGTATCTTTCACTCCTGGGACACTGTCTATCTCACGAGGACATTCAATGACCACTTGCTGCATGAATGCATAAATAATAAATAAGGCTTTTATCCTCTCACTCTCTTTCTTAACAGAAGACTCAAATTTCCTACTTAAATCCCCACGTAGAAGAGTACATGAAAGCCTGTACATCCCAGGGACTGTCCAAACCTCTATAGTTATAACCTTATATTTAACCAGGACTGTTATTATTACCCAGATACAGTTTGCCCGAGGACCTGAGAACAGAGAGATACTATTTGGAAATCAGAAGCCACCTGTGAAAATAACCATTTTGTTAACTTTTCTCCAAATGTACCCCAAGGCCTAAAGTTCCTGTCATGTGATTTTTTTCTCATCCTTCTTATGGGGAGAGAGAATATTAATAAAGATTACTATTCTTAACCAGAGCAGACCAAATTCTCAAAGATCTTTCCCATAATACATCTGTATATCTGGACAACAACAAAAAAAGAGTCTTGCTCAATTTTTTTTTTAATTTGACGTACTTATCTTTATATAGTTTGGGAAGAAATTTGCTCTTTGATTCCAAAGAAGGCAAAGGTAAGTAGAAGGTGTGCTGCAGAATTACGACGTCCCAGAGATGTCCAGGTCCTAGTCTGCAGCACCCATGGATATATTACTTTACATCACAAAGGGGACCCTGTAGATGTGACTAAAGGACTTGAGATGAAGAGATGATTCCGGATTCTCCAGATGGGCCTGATGTCCTCACCATCCTCCTTAAAAGTGGATAACCTTTCCTGGATATAGTCAGAGAGAGATGTGACCACAAAGTAATGATCAGAGGGCTGCAAAATGCTGCTGGCTTTGAGGATGGAGACAGGAGACAGGAATGAAGGAATACAGATGACCTCTATAGATCCTGAAGGGCAAAGAAATGCATCTTTCCCTAGGTCACTGGGCAAGGACTACAGCCCTCCTGCCACCATACCAATAAGACCCATGCCAGACTTCTAGACAGCAGTTGGATAAGTGTCTATGTCATCTTTTTTTTTTTTAAGGATTTTATTTATTTATTAATGTCTATGTCATCTTACCATACTAAGTTTATGGTCATTTGTTATGGCAGAAAAAAAAGGAAAACTAAGACAGGAGAATCATAAAAGGAGTCAAGGAAGCCCTTCTCAGTGCTGGAGGGATGGGGCAGCCTGTCTGAGTGTGCAGTTTCTGGGCTGTTAAGCTGAGGACAAGCCCCTGGGCATTATCTGTCTCTGACCACCAGGCTTGGGCAAAGAACTCTGACACCGTGTCCAAAGGCCCCTCTTCAGGCCACAGGTTGAATGTGGGGTGGGGCATGTGATTAAGGAGCACAGGGTATGGGTCTCACCCATCTCCCTGCCTCCTCTGCCTTGCTCCGTGCCAGTAGGCATAGTGAAATGTTCCTCCATGAAGAAAAGCTATTTGGACACTCCAGGTAACCTATAATAAGAGAAGTATAAAACTCTTAGATCTTTGTCACCTGATGTCCAGAAAAAGAAAGGTTTCTCACTAGCCTAACTGGTTTCAGAAGTCAACAAATTGGAATTCTGAAAAGGTGCATGAATTCCCTGGGGTCACCTGGTAAATAAGAGAGAAAAAGAGACCAGGGACACAATTCCTGACCCTCTCCCATCTGCGTTATACCAGCCCACCCTAAACATTGGAAAATCCCTTGAAGAGGCAGAAGGGAGACCCATTGTACAGATTACTTGGAGCATAAACTAGCGATTTCAACACCACAACCTGTGCAGGAGAAGTTGTATGCAATGACCATTTGCAGAAGTTTTAGACAAATTCATGGATGGCCGCTCTATCCCCCATTCCCTGTGGAAACACACTCTCTCTGTGGAGAAGAAAACTATGTCCACGTACGGATGAGTCACCCACCCAAGTTCATGCCATCCTTCCCTTAAAAGCTAGGGCCCTGGAACTAAAAAAAACAGAGACTTGACATTTGGAAGGAACGGTATTTGGATCTTGACCTGGCAACATAGGAGAGTGTTGGAAACAAGAGCTCTGGCCAGGAGCCAGACCTTCAGAATCCTCAGTTGGCTCATTTTAAAACAGGGGTAACAGTGCCTGGTTTGCAAAGCGATGGCAAGGATTTTTAGTCCCGTAAACTATGTAATGAAATTACACATATGCACGGAATGCCGCACAGCCAGGGTTCAATAAAAAGTTTCTCACTGGCTTCCTATGAATTTTCCCCTAACATCAGAAAAGGAATCTTGATGAAATACATGTTGTCTGAGAAGCTGTGCGGATTCCAAGGATCAGCCGCCCTGGCCCGCAGAGGGGTGAGCTCCATGCCCCTGTGTATGGGGACTTAGATCCTCCTCCTTGCCTGGATGCCGCGCGTTGCGCTTGTGGACTCACAGTGCCATCTAGTGGAGGTCTGTGGACTTTCCTTTCCTTTTTCCAAACTAGAAAATCCAACACATCGCTGCCAGACAGAGCATGCGCAGAACCAAAACACCCTTCCTGACTTTAAAGGCAAAATGCCTATTTGAAGTGATGTGTGTGCCCACAACTAAGAGAGGGAAAGGAGAAGCCTGCGTATGCCACCAGGGAAGCTTCCAGAATGGGTTTCCAGTGGGCTGGGGCAAAGGAGCCCCAGGAGTGCCTGGAGAGGGCTCCTAGGGGAGGCAGCGGATGACAAGAATCCAGGTGACGGGGACTGAACATGCTCAGGCCAGATGTCATTCTCAATGCTTTATGTGCACCGACTTATTTAACCTTTGCAAAACTCTGTGAGCGCAGAGGGAAAGCTAGTCTCCACACCCAGGCGGTCTGATTCCCCGATTCAACTTCTTAACGGCTTACTACTGGCTACTAGTCACCTGCAGTTTGAGTGAGAGACAGGCAGTGGCTGAGATGGGCGGAAGTTAACGTCCCCTAACTCCAGAGTCCCTGCTTCTGTATCAAGAAAATGCCCTTCACCTGGTGACTCCATCCGTTGAGCGTCCAACTCTAGATTTCCGAGCAGGTCATGATCTCAGGGCTGTGAAATTGAGCCCCACGATGGGCTCCACGGTTGGTGCAGAGTCTGCTTAAGATTCTCTCTCCCTCCCTGTCTGCCCCTCCACCTGCTCTCTCTCTCTTGCTCTAAAATAAATAAATAAATCTTTACAAAATAAAAAAAGAAAACATCTTTTGTCCAACTAAGCCATGACCAATGGACCGGATTGTTAAAAAGCATGTTTCAGCAATGGGCAGGTGAGAGGGTGGGGCTGGCATTAGGGCGAGTGAACACTCCAGGGAGAAAAAAGAATATGGGGGCAGAGCAAATGCCCATATTCTGGAATGCACGGCAGAAGTAAAGGGCAACTGAGAGTAAGGGTGGTTGTGCCACGAGGCCCCACGCAGGTGGTCCCCCTGCAGGAGGCATGTGTCAGGCCATCAGGGAGGAGAGAGCCTTGGACACTGAGGAGAACATTCAAGTTTGCCTATTGGCTCATTTTCTGAGTTGTGTGACCTACGGTAAGTCACCCTTATAAACTAAACATCGTGATACCAACCTCGGACAATGGTTTCCTGATGTGGTGGGTCGTGGGAATAGCAGGAGGGGTGCGGAAAAGAGGCAAGGAGAGGCAGGGCCCCCAACAGGGAGAGACTCGCACACTCACGTAAGTGTTTGATTCTGCGTGAGACAGAAAACCACCGGAGGTTGGGGCAGAGGAACGGACACAGAAGAACCGCACCGTGTTCCACTTATACTAAGTGGGAAGATGGGAAGATGGGCAACATGCTTGTCTGTCGTTGGGACAGTGGTGGAGGGGGCCTGAGAGCAGATGGTGACTGTGGGCAGCAGGGACAGCCTGAGGATGGCTGGGCATTAGGAACATTCAGTTTGAGCTTTATCGCATGTGGTCTTTTCTGTATGTGTGTTATGCTAACGAAAAGGCAATATTCCCCGGGGTCCTATATGGTAAGAGATGGCAGAGAAATGAGACAGGGGACCAGGGAAGTGGCTAAGTCAGCTATCTTGCTGAGAGACAGTGGGGACCGGGACTTGGATCTGTGGCCCAAGGTGGTCATGAGTGATCAAGTTCATTCTCCCCATGTCCATCATCACCTATTGCAAGCCATGACCGTCCTCTCTTTCTAACGTGTCCTTCAACCTTTGTAACCTCCCCTATCTGGACCCATCCTCCTTCCAGAGCCATGGCGAGCTTTCCAACACAGAAGTGCCCTCCCCTACTTAAAACCCTTCCAGCAGCTTCCTACCTGTGTCCCTGCTCTCCTTCCCTCCCGGACTTCACTCTGCAGCAGTCACCCTGGAGTCATTGGCTTACTGGCCAAGCCTTTCGCCTCAGCTTTCCCTTCTCCTCAGAGGGGATTCCCGTTCTGGAAGGGTGTCCCCCTGTTAGTATAAAGCAGCTCTCCCCTCCCTTCCTTCTCTCTGTATCACATTATGCTGTTGCATACTTGATAGCACTCATTTCTGAAAATGCCTTTGCCTTGTTTAATTGCCCGTCTTACCAGCAAGATTGTACTCTGGGATTGTACTCTTCCCAGAATGTCCACAAAACCCGAAGGGCTGTATGCCTCCTACCAACCGCTTTATAAATATTTGTCATGCACTTGGCCATGGGCTATAGGACAGTTCTGTGTGGTTTGGCTTCTTCCCAGCCCTCCACCTTCATTTATCGTCACCTATCCTTTGCCATCCTATTGCACACCCTGACTTTTCTGAGAGGTCCTCCGTGCACCACTCTCTGTCTCCCTCCCGTGTCTTTGCCAGCATCACGAGTCTGGCACATGCCCAGCCAAGACTGGGGATCAAGGGTGTGTCCCTAAGGGATGTCACCTCTGCCCGAGGCACCAGCAGCCTCGGTGTGCACAGCTCTCTCACTGCCCACATCAAGCCAGCTCACGATGAGCAGCATCTTATGTCTTCTCTGCAGGACCAGGTCCCGCTGGCCTCGGAGCCTAGGAGCTGTAGGATGGGATGCGAAAAGAAAATGACACAGATATGAATGAAGCTCATATCCTGTGCTCTGAGAGGGATGAGGAAGATGAGTCACATCCCCTGGGGGGCCCCAGAGAAGAGAAAAGAAGAGAAGAGAAGAGAAGTGAAGAGAAGAGAGAAGAGAAGAGAAGAAAAGACAAGAGAAGAGAAGAGACGAGAAGGTAGCTGAGCACCGTTTGGAGCAATGCACAGGACTTGAGATGTGTCAGTGGGAAGAAGGAGCCCTGGGCCAGCAGCGTGGCTCGCACAGAGGCAGGAAGGGAACACTGCAGAGGCTGAGTGAGTTCTCCACCGCGGGCCTTTCCCCGGCAGCAAAACACTTCACGTGCTATCTCGGAGCAGCAAGTTCAAAGACACCAAGAGTCATGCTGTCACCGCAGGTGACATAATGAGTCGTTCTGTCTCAGCCTCCTATCCTACACACAGCCCTGTTGACAGAAAATTGAAGAAATTCTTAAAACTGCATCTCTATCCTTTATATGTCATTTCTGAGTATTTTAGAGTGTGATGCTGAGGTCGCTGGAAATGAGACATTATCGTTCACAAACGAGCAAGAACTTGCAGGGACGTGTATGGGCCTGGGTGTCCGTGTCCTCAGGAATCTCATCAGTGACTCGGGGCTGCAGACCACAGCCATTAGTTTGAATGACTACAGCTTATGGTGAACGTGCAGGCTCCTAATTAGTCCCTGGAATCTGCCTGACAAAAGCTCAGGGTTCTGAGGGTGGGAAGGAAGGCAGGTTGGCTGCAACGATTTGATGAATTCACGTGTTCACTGTTTTCTCTCTCTCTCATTAACATAGCCCCACACACACTAAGTATGCAGAGCACTTTCTCATTAGTCCAAATGCAATGACGGCTGTTTGGAAGAAGAGTCGGAAAGAGCCCTTAATTGACGATCTTCTATTATACACATCACATCCTTTCTACTCTTGTCAAGTGAGTAAGGCAAACATAAAATAGCCAGCCAACAGCTATTCCTTTCAGGCCTACCTTTGCAGAATCCTATAAGACAGATGGTTTGAGAGGTCATCTATCTCCACCACGGCACTCAAGCCAGAGAAATCCAATCTAAGTTTTTCTGAAGTCTGTTAGAGGGGTGTGCCGTGAGATGGACTCCAGTCAGGAAAATGCTGGATTAATAGAAGTTAGAGTGGATCAGAGTTCCAAGATGCCGTGAGTGAAGGCACATTCTGAATCTCCAAAGGGGGATGAAGGGTGTGGCCCACCCAACCACACGACTTCAGGACCTCCGATCCTATGTACAACATCTTTTTTGGGTGAATATTTTCCAGAATGTACTGGTGAGACTCACACCTAAACTAAGGTGAAAGGCTAGGTTTTGTCAGGGATGCAAATGTCTCCACAGTATGTTAAAAACAAAGTCATCATAACTAAATGTGCTGGCCGACACCTAGTTCAGAGGACCCCAGATGAGAAGATGCTGGAGACTGTCGAACGTAAACATTCACTTTTACAGGTGAGGAATGAGCTCCGGGCTGGTTCAAAGACCTATCCAAATTCGGAGCTGTTTCTGGCAGGGACCAGCCAGACGTCCTGGCCCCCCACCATTTCTTCTTCACCCTCCTTCCCAGCTTGGGAACGTCTGTAAGTAGCTTCATATGGAAAGGGGCGATGATGCAGAATTAAGATTATATACCCACGTAGAACCTGAGCGACATCTTGATTCAGCCACTCAATGGAATAACATTAGGTAAAATGCTTAACATCTCTAAATCTGAGTTTCTGCATCTATAACGATGTTGAAAAAACTATTACTAATCATGAGTAAAAATGACACAGCAATATTAATAACTATTTCTTGAGTGGATATAAAAATATTCAGGTAAAACATTTAGTACCAGCTAACAACAATAAGCACCTCACAAATTCTACGTCAGGACAATAGAGGTAATATTTAAGGTAATAGATTACATGGATGGGCAGATAAAGGGACTGCAGTTGTGGTAAGGTCTCTACCCCCCACTCGATGTGGTAAAATGTTGGTACAAGCAGACTGTGCTAAATTTTATATGTATATGTAATCCCTAGAAAAACAACTGATACACAGATACACAAAGGGACTCCTGGGGGGCTCAGTCGATAAGCTTCTGCCTTCGGCTCAGGTCACGATCCCAGGGTCCTGAGATGGAGCCCCACATCAGGTTCCTTGCTCAATAGGGAGCCTGCTTCTCCCCCTGCCTGCCACGCCCCCTGCTTGTGTGCTCTCTCTCTCTCTCTCTCTGACAAATAAGTCAAATCTTTTTTTTTTAAAGATGGATTCAAATACAGAGATATACTCAAAAACATTTTAAACCAAAACAGGATATTTTTTACAAAGTGCCCTAAAGAATGGCAGGAAAGAGGAAACAGATTTAAAAACAAACAGCAGAGAAAGAGAAAGAGGACAGAAAGAGAAGGCAAGAGAAAACCTAATTTAAATCCTACACACCGCTACTTACATTAAACAGACCAACTGAAGCTAAAGGTTGGCAATGTGAATAATAATTTTTAAAAAAGTACAGCTCATTTCTTCAAGAAATTTACCATTATGTAATAATAGGCTACAATCTAAAATATGGAAAAAAATATGCCACGTAGATACTAGTCCCAAAAAAAGTCTGGAGTGGCTCTATTAATCTCACATAGAATAGACTTCAGAGCAAATCAGACTGTTAGGGTACATCACCTAATGATTCCACGGGCAAGACACAGTGAAGACACGGCAATCGATATGCGTAAGGACAGAGCTTCATGAAACAAATCACACATATCAAAAGGAAAACAGAAAAATATAAAATTACAAGGTGCCTGGGTGACTTAGTTAAGCGTCCAACTCTTGGGTTCAGCTCAGGTCATGATCTCGGGGTTGTGAGATTGAGCCCCGTGTCTGGTTCAGTGTGCAGTGAGGAGTCTGCTTGAGGTTCTCTCTCTCCCTCCCCCTCTGCCTCTCCCCTTGCACTCACTTGCATGCACTTTCTCTCTCAAATAAATAAATGGATAAAATCTTTTTAAGAAGAGAGAACTATAAAATCACAGTTGTAGATTTAATCTCTCTTATTTGAGTAATCAAAAATGTAGGAGGCAGAAAACTGGCAAGGATATAGAAGGACTGAACAAAACCTACAACCAGCTGGCTCAAAGTGCAGCCACTCCAGAGCAGAGGCACACACACTGGTCTCCAACACTGTTACTGAGCACAGTCCGGGAGCCATGAAGTTCTCCAATTTAAAGAGTAGAACCAGTGGTTTTTAGTAGACACACAGCACTGTGCACCCATCAGTAGCTTCTAATTTGAGGAAAAGTTCCCTAAACAGAAAAATCATTGTAAGAGAATAATGCTGGAACTAAAGAAAGAACATTGGAATGCCTAAAAATGCATAGAAATAGAAATGACCACCCTTGCCCTCATGAGTTTCTCAAGTCGTATTTGATGTCTGAAGCTAAAATTACACCGCCATCCAATCTGGTGCTCGACACATAGAGAGGAGGTACTCACATGGCTCTGTAAGGGTCGGAGGTGTAAATGTCCCGAATGAAAGTAGGATCTACACCCAAAGTGGTAAAACTCCAACAAATCAGTAGACTGATAACTATGTCTGTCTTAGTAATGAGAAAACACACTAAGGAAACTATACAAAGTGATACATCCAAAACTACTATAAATAAGTCAAGATGTAAAGAGTTGTTTGTATAACCCACAGACAGCAAGAAAGGACAACAGAGGGATGAGAAGCTCGGGCAGAGGACCGAAACAAATAATGCAAGGACAGACGCAAACCTTACATGTCAATAATCAACTTAAAATGAAAAGATCTCGATACAGGGGCACCTGGGCATGCAGTCCATAAAGCCCCCAACTCTTGGTTTCAGTTCAGGTCGTGATCTCAGGGTTATGAGACTGAGCCCCGCGTTGGGCTCTCCTCCCAGTGCAAAGTCTGCTTGAGAGTCTCTCCCTCTCCCTCTGCCCCTCCCACTCATGCTCTCTCTCTCTCTCTCTCTCTCCTCTAATAAATAAATCAATCTTTTTTTTAAAAAAGATCTCAATACACACATTGAAAGGCATGGATTGATGCAATTATAAGAATAAAGCTTAGCTAGAGGCAGGGAAGTCACAGATGGACTGTGAGACATGTGGGATTGAAAAAGTTGACACTGAACATAAATGAACCCAAATAAGAAATGGAAGCCAGAAATCTTCATGTTAAGTTATACATCTTGAACTTTCTTCTAAAGGTGATGACCAGATACAGCCAAGGGATGCGAGACAGACCTTGCTGTATGTATGTTTTTAAAGTTAATTAGAGAATGAAATGGAGGATGTGAGAGTGGAAAGCCAACCAGGTAATACCATGATCATTCCTTTTAAGCAAGTGTGAGACTCAGAACAGGAGGTGACTGGGACTAGGGGAGGCAGCAGGGCAACACATAAGGGACTCAATTCAAAAGACACTCAAATGGAGGGCGAGTGGAAATTGACTGGTCATCCAGTGTGGGCTCTGGAGGCAAACACCGCTGACAGACTTTCAGATTAGACTTTCTTTCATCTTCTCTATCTTTTAAGTCATGGATGGAGTCATCCATCTATCGCCTTAGCCTTCCAACTGATCGATCACAGCTCTCCGTAAGGATGTATTGTACATCAGCACAATCCGGTCCACAATGTGGGAGTTTACACACATGTGCACACACACACACACACACACACAGAGCACAGATTTGAAACAAAGATACAGGAAACTGCATTACACCTTCTAACTGGAATGTGCTCTGATATTGCTTACTCATATTTGCGTCCATCCCATTCCATTTATTTCCATGTCAGAGCATTCTGTAGAATTAAAAATGGTGTTTCAGACCTACAGACATTTCACTGTATACCAAATACTAACAAGTTTTTATTCATAGTTTGAAAATTTGTGCAGGCTGTGTTGCCCACATGCTTTATGAACCTTCATCAGTGTGACAGATTGGAAAGGACCTGCCAAGTGCTGTCCTGCTATTCCTCTCCCACTTTCAAGATAAATTGCTTCAAACCTTGAGAGTTTTGACATATTTGTAAGGTGGTGGAAGAAAACTGTTACCTAGCCTCCAACAGATCTAAGCACATTTTCCCTCCAACAAAGGTTGTCCACTAACTTCAGTGGGATGATCGCAAAGAGACATATTGCATAAGCAGTGATTCCACAAAGCTACTTCAATGCATAAACAAGGGCAATTCTCTTCTTTGTCTTTTAATTCATCTGTGAACTTTCAAGACATATGATTACGAGGTCTCTGGTCTATGCTTTATCTGCCAACGTACCTCAAAATGTGTTCTGTGGGACACTCATTCCCCAGAACACCTGCACATTTCACAAGAAAAAAAAAAGTTTCTTAATCATATTGCTTTGGAAAATGCTGGGCTGAAAATGGATGAAGTGGTTTGTTTTACTGAAGGACTTCTTATAGCTTTTAATAAACAACATATAAATGTATAAGTGTGATTTCTTCCCTAAATTCTTGAGACTACATCTTACCTGAAATCTGTCTGAATATTTCATTAGTGTCTCAATGCCAACATGGACAAAACACACCTTCGAGTCTTACTTCCCTGATTTTTGATCCCTTCCTTGAATTCCTCTTGACTGGCAACACCATTTTCTGGGCACCCAGACCAAAACTTTTAGTTTTATCTTTGACTTCTGAGCTATAAAACTAAAGCAACCATCAACTCCTACCAACTCATATATTAAAAAAAAAAAAAAAATCCCAAAATGAACTGGTACAAATCACCATCATTGCCAGCCAGCATTATAGGAACTTGTAAATGCCCCCCCCCGCCCCCGAGTTTTCATACCCGTCTGTCTGTGCTGTACTTGGGACTCGGAGAGGATCCTTCAAAAACTTAGTAGGTCAGCCCCTCCCCCTCCTTCTCTGATCAAAATCTTCCATTTTTTTTTTTCTGTTCTGTTTCTTTTTCTGTTCGGAATAAAATTCAACTGGTCTATGTGTCTGTTTTTATGCCAGTACCATGCTGTCTTGGTGATCACAGCTTTGTAGTAAAGCTTAAAATCAGGTAATGTGATGCTCCCAGTTTTATTTTTGTTTTTCAACATTTCCTTAGTGATTCGGGGTCTCTTCTGATTACATACAAATTTTTAGATTATTTGCTCCAGCTCTTTGAAAAATACCGGTGGAATTTTGATCAGAATGGCATTAAAAATATAGATTGTTCTAGGCAGTATAGACATCTTAACAATGTTTATTCTTCCGATCCAAGAGCATGGAATGGTCTTCCATCTTTTTGTGTCTTCTTCAATTTCTTCATGAGTGTTCTGTAGTTCCTCAAGTACAGATCCTTTACCTCTTTGGTTAGGTTTATTCCCAGGTATCTGAAGGTTATTGGTGCTATAGTAAATGGAATCGATTCTCTAATTTCTCTTTCTGTATTTTCATTGTTAGTGTATAAGAAAGCCACTGATTTCTGTACATTGACTTTGTATCCTGCCACGTTATATGAGTTCTAGTAGTTTGGGGGTGGAGTCTTTTGGGTTTTCCATATAAAGAATCATGTCATTCAAAATCCTTACCATGGACCTCAATGACCCATATCATCTGAACCCTAGCCACTTAATTTCTCACTTAATTTCCCACCAATTTCCTCCTCAGCTATCCCTCCTTTCTCTTTCTCAAAGGTGACAGGTTCCCTGCTCTGACCCAGGGAGTTTACATCTGCTCCGTTCTGTGCCTGGAATGCTGTTTTCCCTCCTGCTTTTGTGTTTCCCTCCCTACATTATCCCACTGCTCGCAGGTACACCCATTTTCCCTCCCATCCTGCCCAGGGTTGCATCTTTGGTTACCCGTCATCCCCTTCCACTGACTTCTTCTTCCCTCTTGGGACTTAGCATGACCCTGTATTATGATTTCTTGTTCATCGGTACACTTTCTATTTGCCATGTCTCCTCAACTGGAATGTGGAGCTCCATAAGGGCAAGGATTTTAATTTTACTACCAGCCACCACCTCTGTGCCTCTCAATATACCTGGCAGACGGTGGGCATTCAGTAAATAAGTGCTGAAAAATAAAACAATAAATATGATCATTTGGATGATTTAATATAGCATTTTCTCAAATAAAAGTTTTGTTTTGCTCCTCCCCTACCCCCCACGAAACAGCCCTTTGCCACCAGAGGTTCACCTTCTCAACTCCTGCCCTGTCCTCAGCCTCCACTTCAGATAGAAGTGCAGGATGAATGTTTTGTAGGGGATCTGATGTAGGACTTTATCCAGAGTGACCACAGCTTTAGCCAGCTCTGTCTGTCTGTGTCCACTCACACCACACATTTCTGTCTGTTATCACCCAGTGAATCACAAACTCTTGGTAAGGACAGTCATAGCAATCAGTTTTTGATGGCCTTAAGAAAGTGATGAAAATAAATCTGGAAGAAGATGGTTGATGTACCTTCTTTATTTCCTGAGAGATAGTTTAGATCACCAATCTTTACCTCAAAAAAAAAAAAAAGGCAACTAGAAGTAAGTCCACGCTGAGACTTCTGTTCTGTCTCAGCTTATCAACATGGTTAAATAAACATTTAAAGGCATTAGAGGCTGGGCAGTGGGAGGAGTTGGAGAAGCAAGAGAAAAGGGAGAGATGCAGGAGGAGGAAGGAAGAAGTAGAGGAGAAGGAAAGAAGAAGGGAAGGAGGGAGAGAAAGAAGGAAAGAGGGAGAGAGGGAAGGAGGGAGGGGTAACAGAGAAAGCAAACTGGAAGAAGCCTGAGGGAGATGTGCAGTGACAACAAGGCAGAAGTTAAGGGAGACAAGAAAGGGGAAGGAAAGCATGAATTCTATCTGGGAAAGGACAGAAGAAGACAGAAGACACAAGATAGAAGAACCGCTTATCCTGTGAGGCTCGGCTTCCTATAAAGTCATCACTGTGGTTGTAACAGACTCTCAAGCATCTTTGAGAAGACCCATGAGGAGAATCTGCAGATTATCCCCATTTCATGAGGGGAAAATCCAGCCCAGAGAGGTCTTTCCTCACAGGGTGTCTCGGCAGGACAGGAGATGAAGTCACGTCTCTCCACCTGCACAGCCTCTGCTCTCAGGACCCTATTTGCCATCATCCTTCCTGTTTCATTCACAACAATCTATCCCCTGAGTTTCCAGATGCCAAATCTTTATATAATTAATAGGGAAAACATTAAACAAACAAAACAATCTTCCAGTGGGGAAAACAGAGCAGTGTCATGACTGATGTGGCAGAAGGAGAAGATAGACCAGTGGACCATTCCAGAACCACAGGAGGAAGTCTGCATAAGGAGGGGTGTACACTGAGGGGCCAAGGACACCAGAGACCAAGCAAGTGTGAGGTTGTCTGCACAGCGACTGCATTTCATTAAAATGATGCTAATAACTACAGTATTTTCACTGCAAACAAGGACAGTGAGTCCCTTCCCCATGTGAGTTCATGAGAAAGGCCATTTCTTCATGGACACTACTGGAGCAACCTGTGCTCACCCTTGGGAAATCCTGGTCTTTCATGAGGTGGTCCATATCCAAGGCTTGTCGATAATGCTAGCTGCCTCTCCAGTGTGTGAACCAGACAAGATGCAAGAGGAAATGAGCAATGTAAGCAGAGATAAAAATTCAAAGAAAGAGCCCAGAAAAAATATGCTAGGGATCAAAGCCACTGAAACAGAAATGAAGAATGCCTCTGATGGGCATGTTAGTGCACGGAAGTTGACCAGCTGGACATAACAGACATCTGAGGACCATGTAACAACAGCAGAATACATGTCCTTCTCGAGCTCACATGGAACGCTCACCAAAATAGCCATGTTCTGGGCCATCATCACACCATAACAAATTGAAAAGATTAGAAATCATACAACGTCGGCTATCAGACTGCTATGGAGTTACACTAGAAATTAATATCAGAAAGGTCACTGGAAAAAAAAAAACCCTAATACCTAGAGATGAAACAGTACACTTCAAACCACCACATGTGTTAAAGAAGAAATCCCAAGAGAAAATTTAAAAATATTGTCAACTCAATGAAAACAAAGACATAATTTATCCAGATCTGTGGGACGTAGTGAGAGCAGTGCTTAGAGGGAAATTCATAGCACTGAATGTACGTATTACAAAATAAGAAAAATACAATCCATCCTTTAAGTTTCTATCTTAGGTAGCTAAAAAAGAGGAGCAAATCAAATCCAAAATAAACAACAGTAAAGAAATAACAAAGTGAGAGCAGAAATCAATGAAATTTAACGCAAAAAGATCAATAGAGAAAATCAATGAACCCAAGAGCTGGTTCATTGAAAGATCAACAAAACTAATGAGTCTCTAACCAGGCTAATTAAAATGTGTGTGTGTGTGTGTGTGTGTGTGTGTGTGAGAGAGAGAGAGAGAGAGAGAGAGAGAGAGAGAATGTGGTCACAAATTACTAGGATCAGAATGACAGAGGGGACAGCACTGCATAGCTCCTGGACATTGAAGGAATAAATGAATGGGTTCTATGAACCACTCTATGCCCACGAATCTGATAACCTAGAAGAAGTGAACCAATTCCTTGAAGGGAAAAAGCTGCTGAAACTCACACAAGAAGGGACAATCTGCCCAGGCATGCACGCAGGTGGGAAAGCAAACAGGAGGGGCCTCCAGGACCCAGTGAAGTGGTCCCTACAGGCTGTGGGGCAGGGGGAGAGTATCCTCCTAGGGGAGTGCAGGGACAGGAGTATCTGCCCTGAGCCTCCCAGCCTGGGAAAGGGCATCTGTAGGCTTCCATGTGCTCCCTGGGGACTGTCATTCCTAGTGACACTGCTCTGGGGCTGCAGGTGACATGTGCCCCACAAAGGAGACCCCTCATGCTTCAGGTCTGAGGGCAGCCTCTGTGGACTGGATTTGGGCCAGAAGCTTTTATGGGAGTCTGATTTGGAAAAGCGACCCCTCCCCCTGCTTCTTCATTCTCAGGTGATCAAGGCAGTGTTTGCTTATCTACTGGTGCTTACATTTCAAAGACAAGGCAAGATGCACGTCTTCAAAGGAATGAGAAAGAGGGCACATTTTCTCCCAGGGTTTTGTGGTTCATTTGTCTGTTATCAGAAGTTCAGAATAATTAAGATTTAAAGCATGGCCTTGTATCAGGGGGCCGAGGGCTTGGGGCTTCCTCCCCTTCTCTCTCCATCACCACTGTACCTTCCTCCTCCCTCGATTTCTAAGGGATTCCAGCCCTTAGCACCCCCATCAGACTGTTCCAGTGTGGCCAGAGGCCTGTACCTTCCTGTACCTTCCTGCCTTTGCCCGAGGGCGGCCGAGGTCCCCACCTGCCTGTCTCCTGCCTGGTGTGCCCTGGAGCCGGCAGAGCAGTGACTCCTCCTGCAAGTGGCTGCCATCCTCCAGCCCTAGACTCTGCTAGGGCTCTGGGGGCCCAGGTGTCTTCCATGCAAGCAGCGTCCACACTGTCTCCACCTACACACCTGCTCTGCAGCCTGGTAAGCCCAGGGCCTCCATGGTGTGTCCCCAGTGAAGACACACTAGCCACCACTTCATGCACTGAGCTAGCGGCCAAGCCAGGGGTCTTCAGGATGGCCTGGTCCCAGGGCCCATGCTGATGGCCCCATTGTTGTCTCCAGCATCCTTGGTAGCTTCCCGGGAAATCCCAGCCAGCTGGTGCTTTGCAGGGAGGACTGGGAGCGAGAAAGGAAGGGGCAGGCACTCCAGGATAGGCAGCAGGTTGGAGGAGGAGGGGGACTTACTTAGTCTTGTCTTGGCCGCAGGACCAGGAGTCTCCCACATGCCTGCGGGATCAGAGAGCACGTTCCAAGGACCCTCCCCTTGCTTGCTGGGGGTCAGCTTGAGGGTCAGCCTGAGGTCACTGCCTCTGCATGACCTCTCCCAACAGCAGGGATGGGGAAGAGCGGTGGGGGTATGGAGGCCAAGGGTTCCTGAGCCCTCGGATTCACGGATCTCCAGATGGCTTGTCCCTGATGAAGCTGACCCCCGTGTCTGTTTGCTGTCTCCTATCTGTCTCTCGAGTAAGTGAGCCATAGATCACCTGCCCCAAGCCCACCGCAAGCAGAGATGAGGAGGTCGTCCCGCCTGGGCGCTACCACGTCTCCCTGAAGCAGGAAAGGAGGACACAGGGAGGTGAAGCCTGGGGACTGGGTGTAGGAGCAGGTGTAAGAAAGCCGGCAGAACAGGAAGACTCACTTTACAAGGCCGGTATGTCTAGGTGACCTGTCTGGATGGTTCCCAATCTGAAACCTGTCTTCCCTGCAACTTGGACCTATTTATTCGAGCTAATCAAATGCGGAATCTCAGCTATTCTTTGAAACTCGTTTTCCCCTGGGAAGCAACTATTTTCATGTCCCCGGGGTCATCTCTCTCTCCTCTGAAAAAGGTTAAGGAGGATTGCGGAAAGTGCAGAACAGCCCCCAGTTGGCAGACACCTAAGGTACACAGCTCCTCCCTCTTGCCACCAGGCACCTTGCTATCGGCCGCCACTAGCCCTCATCCCGGAGAGCTGGTCCACCCATGCATCGCTCTCTGCATTAGAAGCTGAGAAAACAGACACATCACTCTGTTCATCAACACAAACTCTGTCCCATGAGGACATGCAAAACACACCTGTTCTCTTTTCCTCTTTTCTATGCGATAGCCCTAAGATGTTTGAAGACAGAAACTGTGTTTCCTACATAAGAGCCTGGTTTGTTATAAGAGACTTACTCTTTAAGATTATATACACACCCACACATAAATACTATCTCTCAGGTGATTAAAAGGAGACGTACATAACCACATGGCTTTTCTCTGTGCCCTTAGTAGAGAAGGCGCAAGTTTTGGTAGAGGAAAATGGCAGGAAGAAAGAGATGTGTTCTGTCCTACCTGCAGGCTGTCCTTCAGGGTGCTGAGGCACAAGGGAAAGCATCTGCTGAATTAAGAAAGAAGAAAGATTTGTATGGCTGGAAGTCAAACGGACTATGGTGCTCAACAGATCTCCAGTCAAATGACAGTGTTCGTATTAATTGAGTGGATGACCCAGACCAAGTCACAATATCTTGGTATTTATGGTAAAGTAATACCTACCTCTGGGGGGTGGGTAGATGGGAGTTGGGTTGCATCAGTTACATTTAAAGAGTCTGGGGCATCTGGGGGGCTCATTTAATTGAACATTTGTCTCTTGGTTTTGGGCTCAGGTCATGATCTCAGGGTCTTGGGATTGAGCCTGTGTCAGGCTCCCTGCTCAGTGGGGAGTCTGCTGGAGACTCTCTCTCCCACTCCCCCTACCTCTCCCCATCTGCTCTCTCTCTCTATCCCTCTCTCTGTCATATAAATCAATAAATCTTTAAAATAACGAAAATTTACAAATAAATAAATTTAAAGATTCTGCCATCCATCATACATACTGTTTCCAAGTCGACATCTTGTCTCTTGGGTGCTTAGATCTCAAAGGCAAGTTTTACCACGTTTTAGAGTTTGCTCAAGTGGCATTTATACCCACAAAATGTGTAAGCACTGATTTTACACATATTCTCTTCACTTCTCCTTCTTCAAGGACCCTAGGACTCAGATCATAGGTTACTACTGAACAGACTTCGACTACACCATGAATTAAAATGGCATCGGTGGGCTAGCCCAGAGCTGGCCCATTTTTGTTACATTATTTCTACTACAATTTCTACTGGGAACTTCAAATAACATGTTGCTGGAAGACAGTTTAGCCCTACAGTAAGCACCTCCTCTCCCTGGGCCACCCAGAACCAGCCCAAGGGACACCAGGTCAAACAGGTGAGGGTATGACTGAGACCCGAGGTGTGTGGGGTTGCCTCTGTGTGGGGCATACATCACCCGCAGCCCCAGAGCAGCGTCACTAGTAAGGACAGTCCCCAGGAAGCACATGGAAGCCTACAGATGCCCTTTCCCAGGCTCGGAGGCTCGGGGCAGACGCTTCTGTCCCTGCACTCCCCCAGCAGGATACCCTTCCCCTGCCCCACAGCCTGTAGAGATCACTTCACTGGGTCCTGGAGGCCCCTCCTCTTTGCTTCCCCACCCACATGGATGACACACTGACAGGACACAGTGCACTGGCCTTTGGGAAAGTTCCTGGGATGGAGAGGCTGCCAAAGAGAATGTGGGTGGTGACAAGGACTCATTCTTCATGAAATTTGTGGAGTCCCCTTCTATAGGCTCACAAAGAACTTGCACCTGCTCGCCTCCCTTTGCTGTCACCGTAGCCCTGAGAAGAAGCTGTCATTGTGGGTTCCAGGTAGGGAAGGAGGCTGAGGTCCAGGGAGGTCATGGTGTCCAAGGCCAGGGAGCTGGTGCTTGGTAAACCGCTGAACTGAACTTAGTTCTTCTGATGGGAGGTTCCTTCCTTCGTGCACTTACATGTGATTAACGTGTATTACTTCTTAGCATTTACTGGGCACTCCAGGACCGTGTCCTGAAAATAGAAAGGCACATGGGCTGATGTTCTGGACGGCTTTCCAGGAACCAGACGCTCTGCGAAGCACCCTGCCCAGTATCTCTTTCCGGCTGCCTGCGTTGTGAGGCATTATTAGGACCATTTTATTAACAAGGCAACCATGACAGAGAGAATTTAAAACCCCTGGATCAAATAGTGGTAAGCCTTGGTTCAGGAGGGATTTCAATCCGCTTTGGTCTGGTTTTAAACCCCTGCTCTCCCCATCTTGACACATCCAGCTCCTGCCCACAAGGTCCATTCGTGGGGGGAGGGGAGTTGCATAATGCACAGTGACAGATGGGTGTTGGGTCCTAAGGCAGCCGTGTGTACTCTGCCTTTGAGGCAGCCCCATGCCTGTCGGCATGTTGACTGGACATCTGGGTACATTTTAAAAGTTAAAATGACAACAAAACTGCACCAGATTGAACCCAAACTTTTTCCTCTGAAGCTCATGAGTCTTTAAGGAAATGAGCCAAGCGCTCTCAGTCCTGCGGTTTTCTACCCACAGATGACCCATGTGGTTCTCAACGGGGCATCTGCTGCTCAAAGCTATTTTCCTTGTAAGCAGCTGGGCGCAGAGGATTTTTATAGGGTCGCCTGGCTGATGGGGTGTCTCCGGAGCAGGTGTCATTGAGTGAGATGGCCACTCGACATCGCGACCCACGGCTCCACGCGGCTCTGCCACGCTCATCCTGCCCTCTCTCCTCCCTCTGAAGAGAAGGCATTGCTCTATCTCTGATTTGTTAAATAATCCAGAAAGCCTTTACCCCACTCCCCTCCTGGCTCTCCTTAAAGCAGATGAAGGGCAGCTCCCACCAAGGGATCGGCAGGAGCCAAGAATCTTAGGAGAAGGTACTGGGGACAAACCAGTTCTTTGGGAATTTTAGGGGCTTTCTCTTATCCTAGTTGCAGCATGAGTCATCGGTGTTGTATGGCCACGCACACGCACACCAGGCTCTGGCCATATTTACAGGCGTATAATGTCTAGACAGAGACTGATAATGTCAATCTTCCCCTCCTTGGACTCCTGTGTTCTGTTTTGAAGGCACTTTTTCTATTTTTAAGCATATAAATTGAATGATATGTTAATCAGGGCTCACTGGCAGAGAATGGAAGCCCATCTAGCTAGTTTCAGGGGACTGATTAGAGAGTATTAAGGAGGTAATAGGATCGTCAGGGAGAAGCAGGGGACCAGCCTGGCTCCCAGGAAGGAGCCCCAGACCTCACTACAGGTGACGCTGGGCCTCCCAGGATGGAAAGCTTGGAAAGAAGAAGCCTGCCCATCGGAAAAGCTACGTCCCGTCATGGGATCCAGAACCAGGCCGTGATGAACATCAGGCAGGTAGATGCTTCCCGTCTGACCTCTGTTCCCAGTCCAAGCAGAGGCGTGTAACCGAAATGCCCCAAATCACATCTGGAATCTAGAAACAAGCAAAGATGGGAAAGTGACAAAACACTCGGGTTTCTGACCGGGGTAGGACAGGGCTGCGCCCAAGAAGGAAGTGGGAGCGCATATCTCCTGACCCGGCCACAAGTCTCACGACAGGCAGCTTCTGTATTTGCCTCAAACGCTCTCAAGTTAAAAGAAAGGGGAAAAAAAAATAAAGACTTGAGAATCTATTATTTACTTTTCTCTCTTTCTCCTCTTTTAAATTTTCCCTATTCAACACAGAAAATGTGTAATAATGCGTGCATCATAAAGAAATGAGAAACTCATCTCTCTGTCAAGGGACTTACGTATGCTAACTCGGGAAAAGGACAACAGCGTTTTATGGGGCACGTGTGCAGTAAGACAGTGGGGTTCTGGGGGAGAGAACCCAGAGGCTGCTCCTCTCCTGCTGCCCCCCATATGGCTTTGCACACACAAGATGCCAGGCCAGACGCCAGCTGAGAAGAAAGGGGGAGGCTGATGTTGGAAACAGGTGTTCTCCGGCGTTCGGAGCTCCCGCGTTGGGTTCCTCAGGCTCTGAGATGGTCCTTGTGAGTGGTTGCTAATTAACCCCAGAAAGGGCTGACTCACTCCCAGACTTCTCCAGTATCTCCTAGAGCGATTAGTTTTTGAGAAATGTCCTGACAGCCTCTAGCACTCAGTGGCTTCTCTCTCCCGTGTGATAAGACAGTGGCTCTTCATGGGCACTGTCACCCTCCGCTGTGCCTGAGCCACTAAGTGGCTCCCACAAAAGGAAGGTCTGGACTTCTCTGGGCACCTCCAAGGTATCCTAATTCAGGGAGATCAAGAAAATTCAAGGGTATGGAAAAACGTAAAGAAAAAACAACCACTACGTTGTTCTTGGGACTGATTTAGAGAAGACCACTGCCGTCGGAGGAGGGAATTGTGAACGTGGTGTTGAAGTCCCACTGTCAGCTAGACTGGCAGCCGCAAGGTCGTCAGAAGAAATGTGCTCCTGAGCAGGAGGGTTATTTCTTCTCCTCCAATCTTCCTGTTAGCGGGGAAATCTGCACCCCTGCTCAGGATTCCGTGCGGCATGTTTCAGCATAAGCCCCTCCTCCGATCCCCTACTCACCTCTCCTAGAATCACTGACAACCAGGCAACTTCGGTGCCAGTCGTTGGTGACGCCAATGACTAGGGCAAAGAAAAATGTACCCCATAAGCCACAACTTAAGGTCTGAGAGAAGGCTGCGCCCAGTCGTTAAACAGGTGTCCTGGCCTCGTTCAACAGACAAGTAGTTCTAGGTTTAGGGCAATAGGACTATTACAAGACGGCCCTGCCGGCAGTCTGAAAGGTTCTAATGCACTCCGAGCCCTCACCAGGACTGGCTCAGGATTGGGTGCTGGCCAGCCGTACACTGAGCAGGGCTGCAGAGGGCAGGAGGGACAGACAAACAGACACGGTGCTGTCCTGGGTCACCTGTCATTCTCACCCCTACACTGGGTGAGGCAGCCTCAGAGCCTGTTTGAGTTTACCCTGTGGCTTTGAGCAAGTCACTGAACATTCTTGGGTTTCATCGTCCCCAGCAGAAACAGCAGAACAAGCCGTGTGTATGTGGACAGCTCCCTAGACTTGAAAAGTGCTTAGGAAGAACTGACATTCTTTACATCAGAAATGAAGAAGGATTAATATGAGTTAAACAAGACGGTGTTTGGGCCCATGGAACTGAACAGCCTAAGGCACAGCTCTCCGGCTGCAGAAGTGATCTCCCTTGAGTGATCATCCGGGTCTAACTCTTGGCTCTGCTTCCTCTGGTTGGTTTCATTCTCAGGATCTGCCTTATGACTTCTAGAAGTTTAGACAAAGTAGGATTGTACAGATTGGATTCTACATTTTGCCATGGTCATTGTACCCCACCTGGTAGATTAGATTAAACCAAGGCTCGCTCCTGAGTGATGTGGTGTCCCACCCTCTGGGCCGGGGCCAATCCATGATACTGCTTGAAGAAGGAGAATAATGATTTCGAAGCAGCACACCCAGAGGGAATACAGTGTGAATCACATAGGTAACTTAAAATGTTGTAGTAGTCTCATGAAAAAGGTAGAAAGAAGAAAGCAAAATTAATTTCAGTAATATATATGACTTAATAGGTCACAATTTTCACCATTTTCAACATGTAATCAAATAAAAATTATAAATGAGATATTCCACATTTTTTTGGTACCATGTTTTTGAAATCCACGTGCAGAGCACCTCAGAACGAGCCGCATTTCAGGCACTGGACGGTGATGTTGCTGCTGTATTGAAGAGTGTGGTCTGAGAACAAGAAGATAATGATGGGCCCAGCTTTTCAGAGACGTTTCAACACTGGATCCCCCAACCCTGTAAATTCGGAGTCGCATAGAATGTTTCACAAGTTGAACGACTTGCTTAAACATAGAGGGACCGTGAATATATGCTCGATGTCTTTAATGCCAAAATAATTTGAAGTCAGCTGAGAACTACCTGAGGCATTCCATAAAAACAGGGTGCCCTTGACTCAACACCCACCTGCCTTTTATTTTTATTGAGTTAACAGAGGCTTCTGGTGTCAAACCCAAGGGCAAGCTCACGGCCCCTACCCTACTTGGATCTGCCAAACTTGCCCAAGGAGAGCTCTCCTCAGTTTTTTCTAGGATTCAGTCTCCTGTCCCCATGGCTGTTGGCTCAGGCCTGAGCTTGTGCTCCAATTCTAAGTGAACTCCTTATCTCAGATTTTCCTTCCCTGACCCCAATCACAGCCTTGAGATTATTCTCTCATCTCCTGTGTAAAAATATCCATCTGGATGATCTGTCTAACAAATACATATCTCTAGACCTCTTTCCACATATCCTCCCTTGCTTAGCCTCCGGAATCTTGCCCCTGGATTAAAGCTTTATGATAAATGCCCTTCCACCTGTCAGCAGCTATCCATACCTACCCCATCCCTGCCTCCAATTCTTCCTGTCTTGAAAGAGAGGGTCTCAGAATCCCATCCAAACAACCACTTAGAGGGGTAACAGGGTATGTGTGCAGGATTTACCTTGCTTCTTTCTCTGGATGTCACCCGATCTCTGATGTCGTCACATCTAGACATTGTGCCTGCCATTCTGGTCATCACTGGGGACCTACACTAACATTACCCTTCACCTAGCTGGCTGTGAAAGGAAGTAATTTCTGTGCCATACATTCCAACATCCCAACCATGCAATTACCAGCCACATTTTTGGAGATGACATTCTGCATTTTGGAGAGCTCTGTGTCATAGGGGAAGGGATGAGTATGGGAGAAAGTCCACTTATGAACACTCGCTGTACGTCAAGCATTGTGCTGAATGCTTCATATTTACTGTCTCATTCAGTTTTCCCAAAACCTCTGACATTGGAATTATGATCCATATTTTAAACATAAAGCAAACCGGGGCCCCAAAAGTCTAATAAAATTGTCACATCTCAAGCTAGTAAGTGCCAATGGTAAGTCAAAGTCCAAATTAGTATAAAAACAGCCACTGGCCACTTGGTCACCCCATCCTTCTAAAACAACCAATTAAAAAGGAAGAAAGAAAGGAAGGAAGGAAGGAAGGAAGGAAGGAAGGAAGGAAGGAAGGAAGCGAGAAAGTGAGCTGAGTTAGGACTGAGGATCCAAGGCAATTTGTGTCGGGCCAATTCCATTTTTCTTTATTCTTGTTCACATATTGGGAGGGAAAAGGGATAGAATTGGATAAAGAATTATTCTCCTTTTAAAAATTTTAATTGGCAAACTTTGATTCTTATCTAAACAATTCATTTGGGGGTTTATATTACAAATTATCTTTCTGTATCTATTTATCATTCCTTGCCACAGCGTTACAGTATTTGATGGCCCCAAGCTGTTTCTCTCCTTGGGTTCCGTATTTCACACAAAATGTGGACTTCTTTTCATATATCAAAACAGCAGAGAGCATCTGAACAAGATCCTTCAGGAACCGAGAACCAGACTTGTCTTTTTTCACTTTGAAATCCATTATTTGGTCTTTTTTCCCACACAACATAAAATTTCAAGTACTTTTAATAAATAGAAGGCCCAATTCTTTTGAAGAGCATTGGCGACTGCCTTCTGACTGCCCCATCCGGCTACAGCATTCAACAAAACCAAATAATCTTGATGGAGAAAGTGCCTGTCTCTAATTTCCAGCATCAGTGTGATTTGCAATTAATTATAAGACATGTTGAAGTTATCTGTGAAAAATCCCAGTGCACAATAGATCATAAATAAGTTCTTCACTACTCCCTTTCTGTTAACACTTATGAGGCAGCATACAAGTTCTCATTTTGCCAGAAAATAAGCTCCATGTTTTGGCCACTCAAATGTCTGTATTGATTACAGTATCTTGCAGATATCTGCTGTTTTCCAAGTGCATTGACATTCAGCGTCTTGTTCTGACCTCACAGCCCCAAGAGACAGGCAGTACATGATTAACATCTCACTTTAGACAATAAGGTAAAGGATGAAAGAGACCAAGAGATCTGCCAAAAACAAATCTGTTGGGGCACCTGAGTGGCTCAGTGGGTTAAGCCTCTGCCTTCAGCTCAGGTCATGATCTCAGGGTCCTGGAATCAAGCCCTGCATCGGGCTCCCTGCTCAGCAGGGAGTCTGTTTCCTCTCTCTCTGCCTGCCTGTCTGCCTACTTGTGATCTGTCTGTCAAATAAATAAATAAAATCTTAAACAACAACAACAACAACAACAAATCTGTTTATCAGAGTAGAAAGGAGCAATGGGTCAACATGTAACACTCATTGCCATGCTCACTGAGTGTGCAAAGGAAAGAAAGCTATAACTACATTTCCCGGACTCCCTTGCAGCTAGCTCACAGGCTGAGATTTAGGATCCGCCAATCAGAGATGTTAACTAACATCTGTGTGAGGTTCCATTTGGAATTGATTTCTGAAGAAAGAGGTAGGGTATCAAGGCACTCATTTTGCTTGCATGACCAAATTGGCATATTTCCAGATCTTGGAGATGAGGCATAGCTTCTTGATTTCTGACCTTGGTAGAGGCATCAGCTCCCTGGGAGGTCCACTTCTGCAGTGTGGCTTTGGAAGTCATTCCTGAATGCCCAGAAAGCCTGCTTCCCCAGTCTACCCACTGGTTCTGAGGTAGACTTACACCTGTTAAGTTTCTTTCTGATTAATCATCTGGAGGGAGTTCTGTATCTGCAAAAAGAACTGTGATTGGTGTTATGGTTAAGCCAATGCTCAAACTCAGGTTTTATTGACTTCAAAGAAAAAATAAAACACTTAATATATAATGGAAAATTTTAAAGAGCTAGCATAATAATTTTTTTAAAAGACCTTTAAGCTATAAATATCAGGACTCAAATTTCAACTCTGCCACTTGTGCACATGCCTAAGGGTTAATAATATAGTCGTAAGGTTATAGAGAAGTTTTTAAAATGAGGTATTGAGTTTAATGCTGGCAAGTCTGGAGGTTGAAGTTAGGCAATGGGGACATAAATATTGACATGAGCTAGGTACTTGGTCTTAGTGATATTAAAACTGTAAAGGCACCTTTCTGTGTGTCCTAGGAAATGTTTTTATAATACCTATGATGGAGAGTGCCTGGGTGGCTCAGTGGGTTAAGCGTCTGCCTTCAGCTCAGGTCATGATCTCAGGGTCCTGGGATCGAGCCTCGCATCGGGCTCTCTGCTCAGCGGGGAGCCTGCTTCTCCCTCTCTCTCTGCCTGCTTCTCTGCCTACTTCTGATCTCTCTCTGTGTCAGAGAAATAAATAAAATCATTAAAAAATAATACCTATGATGGAAATTATAAATACATAAATATGCAACAAAAGGATAAAGTTTGGGCACCTGGGTGGCTCAGTGGGTTAAGCGTCTGCCTTCGGCTCAGGTCATGATCTCAGGGTCCTGGGATAGTGTCCTACATTGGGCTCTCTGCTCAGCAGGGAGCCTGCTTCCTCCTCTCTCTCTGCCTGCCTCTCTGCCTACTTGTGATCTCTCTCTCTCAAATAAATAAATAAAATCTTTAAAAAAAAGGATAAAGTTTTATTATAAATACGGTAACAAAAGGATAAGGCTTGGAGGACATGCAGATATAACTGGAAGGCACCACCGGCTCTCTCCAAGCCTACTGCTGACTCGTTGGGGTCTCGATCCATTTGTCTAAGTGCATTCTGACGGCTGCAACAAAACACCACACCCTGGGGGACTTATGAACAACAGAAACCTATTTCTCCTGATTCTGAGAATCTGATTCTGATTCTCCTGAAGTCTGAGATCAGGGGCAGCATAAATGGATGAGGAACCTCTTCCAGATTGCAGACCTCTTGCATATGGATGTCCTTCCCCTGTGGCGAAGGGGTGAGGGAGGTCCCAAGGGCCTCTTTTATCAGGGCACTAATCCCATCTGTGCAGGCTCCAGCCTCATGATTTCATCACCCCGTAAAAGTCCCAACTCCAAATACCATCACTACAAGCTTTAGTCTTCTGGCACGTGAATTGGATGGGGGTGGGTACAAACACTGAGACCACGGCACAGTTCTTCCCAGGGAGAGGATGTGGCTTCTAGAGGCGATGTGACTAAAAGCAACAGGAGCAAGTGCCAGGCACAGCTGCCAGAGAAGATGCAGAGATGGCTCAGGGGCATCTAGTAGGCTCCATACTGCATGTCTTTCTTCCAGCAAAGAGAATAACATGAGTTCGGAGAAATTCCTTTTGGGTGTTTTTTCAATGATATCAAACCAGAACATTCTTGCACATGAGAACTGTTCAAAAAATTGGAGATGGTCTATTTCACCATTAAAAATTCTCTTTCTTGGGGCACCTGGGTGGCTCGGTCATTTAAGTGTCTCCCTTTGGCTCAGGTCATGATCTCAGGGTCCTGGGATGAAGCCCCACATGGGGCTCCCTGCTCAGCGGGGAGCCTGCTTCTGCCTCTGCCCCTCCCCCAGCCCGTGCTCTCTTGGTCTCTCTCTCTCTCTCAAACAAATAAATAAAAATCTTTAAAAATTTCATCTTTCTTCGGACACCTGGGTGGCTCCGCCAGGTGAGCACCTGACTCCTGATCTCGGCTCATGTCTTGATCTCAGGGTCATGAGTTCAGGCCCCATGTTGGACTCCATGCTGGGTGTGGAGCCTACTTAAAAAAATAAAATAAAATAAAATAAAAATAGAAATTATTTTTCTTTTCCTAAAACTTTTACAATTTCTTTAGGAGTTTCCTAAGTCATAGCATATCTGGAAATGTCTCCACTTTTCTCCTCTCTGGATATGTTCCGTGTATAGTCTTTTCCTCAAAGCAGATTCTGTGAATTTTCCTAATCCACATCACCACATTCCTCTTAATCCTCCCCCAGTAGGAAGAATTTCAGCCCTGTCCAAGTAATATCATTTCCAGTCAGGCCTGCTTTATTCTGTTCTTCATGCTCTTTCTCTAGATCTGCCTGGTTCCTGAATTTCTTTTTTTTGGTCCCCAGTTCCTAGGACATATTTATCCATAAAATCGGTGACCATTTGGCTTATCCTGATTCTGAAAATTTATCTCCATCTGCATGATAACATTTCTTGCAGGGTTGTTGGAGGAGAAAGCATGGTAACATTTAACACATGCGCAGGCCACATCTCTTTCAGAAGACTACTAGCTCTCATCAAAAACCATTTGCTTCTTTTCTGGACATAAAGCTTTTTTAATTTCTTAGCCTCGCTTGTGGTTCGGTAACGCTATGAGTCTGAGTTCTAGCTGTTGGACGGCTGGCCAAAGCCAGGATGTTACTTCTAGCCTTTCTCACACAGAATAACTGTCCACATCCTCCATGCTCTTGTCCTCATGGTTGTTGCCTGTTATCGATACATAGGGCAATGTTAGAAAGCAGGCACTGAAGGTGGGAAAGAGGCCATTATCCCAGGTGCTGAATGTCAAGTACAGGAGGACCTTCCTTGCCAGTATAAACCCTTGTCCAGAACTGTTACATGAGGAACAATATTATGTTAAACAATTGAAACATTGGATTCCATTTCTTTGGCTCGACTTCTTTGCCGTAACTAATGCAAGTTTTTTCTTTCAAGTAAAAAAATAATATGATACAAAAATTGGATTTGCAGAAAGAAATTTAAAGGATCTGGAATAAAGACAAATATGAATATATATATGCATTTCTTTTTAAAAAGAGATGCTAAAAGAGAATGTTCTAAAGCAAAAATAGTAGCAATGCACTGTGGCTTCAGAACATATGCAAAGTAAAAAAAAAAAAAGAAGAAAGAAAGAAAAAGAAATGCAGGCCCAAAATAAAACAAATCAGTAGATTGAACTGATATTGTTGCAAGGCTATGAGCTCATAACACTTTACGTGAAGTGGCATCTCATTGTTCAGAGGTAGGCTGTGATGAATTACAGATATGTGTTGAAATCCTAAGATAACCATTAAAAATTTAAAAAGAGATATAGAACATGTCAATGGTAGAAATAAAATGAAATCAGGAATCTATCTACTTAATCCAATAGAAAGCAGAAAAGACAAAAAGAGAACAAAGAACACATAGAACAAATGGAAAACAACTAACAAGATGATATATTTAAGCCCGAAAATCTAACTAATTATATTAACTATAAATACTCCAAACACAACAGTTTAAAGGCTGGTGTCGTTGGGGCACCTGGGGTTCCTGTGATAGAGCCCCAGGTCAGGCTCCCTGCTCAGCAGGGAGTCTGCTTCTCCCTCTCCCTCTGATCCTTCTCCCTGCGTGTTCTCTCTCTTTCTGTCTCAAATATATATATATATATATATATATATATATATATATATATATATATTTTTTTTTATTCAGGGTAGATATTGTCAGTCTGGAGAACAAAAAGAAAGGCCAAACCATAGAATACCTTTCTTTTTTTTTTTTTTAAACCACACCCATATACACAACAACAAACAATAAACATAAATATACATAGATCACCAGGAAAGCATGGGAGACGATGTGCATTGCAAACGCTCATTAAAGCAAGCTGTTGCAGCAGCATTAATATTATACATATAAGACTTGAGAACAAGGAATGTTACAGAGAATAAAGAGGGGCACTACAAAATAATAGAGGAGTTATTTTTCCAAGAAGTCATAACAAACTTAATTTTATAGCAATCTACCAATACAGCTTCAAAATACATGAAGCAAAACCAATAGCCTTGAAAAAAACAGACAAATTCACAATTATTGTTAAAGATTTCAATACTCTTCTCTTGATAATCAGGAGAACAAAACAGAGACATTCAATAAGGATATAAAAGGATGTAACACATTGCCAACCAACTTGATCTATTTAAGATTCATAGCACATCCAGCAACAGACAGATATTTTTCCTAGTGCAGTGGAATTATTCACCCAGATAGGCCATATTCTGGGGGAACACGAGGGTGGGATTGTGAAGGATAAATTGTATATTCTCTGGCCACATGGATTTAAACAGGAAACTGACAGAGAGGTACTGGGGAGTAAAACCCTCAAATATTTTGGAAATTGAACAACACACTTATAAATAATTTTAAAACACTTTAAATTGAATGGGAATGAAAATATGACATGGTCTAACATGTGGATACAGCTAAACAGGGCTTCAAGAGACATTTATAGCATTAAATGTTTCTATTAGGAAAGAACAAAGCCCTCACATCAGTGATCTAAGCTTGCATATTAAGGAAGCAAAAAAAAAAAAAAAAACAATTGAAACCACATCAAGCAAAAGAAAGGAAAAAGTAAAGAGCAGAAATCAATGAGATTGTAAAGAGAAGAAAATAGAAAATCAATGGAAAACAATGGTTCTTTGAGAAGATCAATAAAAATGACAAACCGTTACAGCCTGAATATGGAGGAAGGAGAGAAGACACAAGTTGCCAATATCAGGAATGAAAGGGAACCCAGCTCTACAGATTCTTTAGACACTGAAGGAGTAATAAAAAATATGAACAAAGTTATACCATATGTTCACAAATCTAGGTGAAATAGACAAATTCCTGGGGCACCTGGGTGGTTCAGTTGGTTAAGCATCTGTCTTCAGCTCAGGTCAGGATCCCAGGGTCCTGAGATGGAGGCCCCTCTCTTTGGGCTTTCCTGCTTCTCCCTCTCCCTCTGCCCCTCCCCCCGCTCATGTTCTCCCTTTCTCATTCACTCTCTCTCTCATAAATAAATAAAATCTTAAAAAAAAAAAGAAAGACAAATTCCTTAGAAGACATAAACTACAAATGGTCACCAAAAAGAAGCATGTTGGGGCGCCTGGGTGGCTCAGTGAGTTAAAGCCTCTGCCTTCAGTCAGGTCATGATCTCAGAGTCCTGGGATCCAGCCCTGCATAGGGCTCTCTGCTTGGCAGGGAACCTGTTTCCCCCTCTCTCTCTGCCTGCCTCTCTGCCTACTTGTGATCTCTCTGTCAAATAAATAAATGAAATCCTTAAAAAAAAAAAAAAGAAAAGAAAAGAAACACGTTACTGAATAGCTCAGTTATAAAATAATTGAATTTATAGTTAAAGGTGACTATACAAAATAAGGAAATAATCAAAATGAACAATTTGAATATATGTTTGCAGAATTTAGAAAAAAATAGCAGATTAAACCCAAAGGGAAATTAGCAAAAGGAAATGATCAACATAAGAATACAATTTAATGAAACAGAAAACAAACTTCCTCAGATAAAAATCAACAAAGCCCACTTGGTTCTGTGAAAAAAACAACAGGATTGCAAACCCCCTAGTAAGAATGACTGAAGAGACAGGGTGAGGGGTGCCTGGGTGGCTCAGTGGGTTAAGCCTCTGCCCTCGGCTCAGGTCGTGGTCTCAGGGTCCTAGGATCGAGCCCCGCATCGGGCTCTCTGCTCAGCAGGAAGCCTGCTTCCCCTTCTCTCTGCCTGCCTCTTTGCCTACTTGTGATCTCTGTCTGTAAAATAAAAAATTAAAAATTAAAAAAAAGATAGAGAGACAGGGTGATTACAAGGAAATGACAAGAACGATCAAACAAGACAGCATTCTAAGTCCTATAGATATTAAAACTATATAACAAATAATTAACATCTGCATTTGAAAATGGAGATAAAATGGAAAAATTCTTATAAAAGTACATCTCAAAAACAGAAACAAAGTGAGACAGACTCTGAATGATCATACATATTAAAAACAACAAATATGTACATGAAAATATCTTCGGAACGGATGTCCAGACCAATAAGCCCCCTTCCAAGCATTTGAAAGAAGAAATGACACTATTATCATGATTCTTTTTTCCTCCTCAGAAAATGGGAAAATAAAGAAAATTCCTTGGCTTGTTTGATGAAGGCACAACGACTTTGATATGGAAACTTGAGAAGGAAGTTACAAAAATGGGAAAAGTACTGACCAATCTTTTTCAGAAGCACAAATGCAAAAATCTTAAAATATTAATATATAGTGGATAACTAATAGATATAAAATAAAATGCACACAAAATACTTTTCAATCAAGTTATCTTAAAAACATAAATATAATGTATTACAATTTAAAAATATTAACAGAATAAAGGAGAAGCCATCATGTGATCATCACAGGAGATGGGAGTTTGTCATTTTTTTTTAAAGATTTTATTTATTTATTTGACAGACAGAGATCACAAGTAGAGAGGAAGGGAAGCAGGCTCCCCGCTGAGCAGAGAGCCCGATGCGGGGCTCGATTCCAGGACCCTGAGATCATGACCTGAGCCGAAGGCAGAGGCTTAACCCACTGAGCCACCCAGGCATTCCACAAATGTATGATTTCTTAATTCATGAAAAAGAGAACACTCTCTGGATCTTGGGGAAAGGATGGATTTTTCATTAAATGGCGCTGTCGATGGATACCCAAATGGGGAAAAAAAATTGAATTTTGACTTCCACCTCATGACTGGCATAAATCAATTTAAGACAAATTAAAAAGTTCTCTGTGAAAGTGAAAGTAGTCGTGTGGCTGGAAGAAAACAGTGCAGTATCTTCATGATGCTGGAATAAGAAAAAGAATTCTCACATAGGACACAAAAAGCTAAAGCCATAAAACAGAGCCCTAGCAAAGCATCCTTCATCAGAAGACACAGCTAAGAAAATGAAAAGACACAGCTCGGGATGGATATGAAATGCCCTACCAAGAGTAGACACAGCAGACAGAATCCTCCATGAAATCAGTGAGAAAAATGTGTTAACACAAATAGTAAAGGCAGAAAATACAAGTAAGAACACCCAAGCACTCGGTCTATTGCAAGTAATCTGTATGTGCGTGAAAAGATGCGCCACACTATCAGCCATCAGAGAAATTAAAACTCAAACCGTAATGAGATTTCATTACCCAGTCACCTAATGTCTAAAAGTGTGAAATAATGACAATATCAAGCATTGGTGATTTAATGGAGTGATTGGACTCTGTATGTATACACACACACACACACACACACACACACACACACACACAATGTATAGTGTACATATGTATATATGTAAATATGAATATAGATGCACATATATACACTATGTATATGTGTATGTGTGTATATATATACATATCTATACACTATTAGGAAGAGTGAAAATCACACAACCACTGTGGAAAACTGTCAGCAGTATTTGCAGAACGTACAACATGCCTACTTTTTCCCCAGCCACTCCACCCCTCGTATGTACCTACAGAAATCTGCACATATGTGCGCCAAGACACACAGGCAAGTGTATTGCCTTAACATTCAAAATATGATATTCTTCATGTTCAATAATATTTTTAATGTTCAAAAATGGAAAAAATCTCAAGGTCAATCTAAAATTAAATGGCTAAGTAAGATTGCCATATAATATATGGTGGGATAGAGTGACATGACTGTGTTCCAAAAAACAGCATAAAAAGGGAATTCACATACAAAACCCTGAGTGAAGGAAGCCAGACCCAAGGGAGTAATAAGATCTGACTCCATTTATGTAAAGTATAATATCAAGCAAAGCTCATTCATTCATAGGTGGTGGGCTTTGGGACAGCAATTGGCCTGGGAGTATATTGTTACAAAAAGAAAGAAGAGGGTTTTTTTTGTGTTTAAAGATCTGTGATTAGTCTATTGGGTGTAAAGATTATTAAAAAAATACAAAACTAATTGTAAGATTTACTGAACCCTTCACTCAACACTTGTGCTCCTTTTTGTACATTTAACTTGGTCTAAAACTACTTCAAAACATTGTCATCCTTGGGTAGTTTTCTAAAGCATCAAGTTGGAAGTCAAAAGGGCCAGACTCTGAATATTTCACCCTTTGTCTTTATTGTTGAGACTTTAGACAAGTCATTTAGTCTCCAAACCCGAATCTCATCTTTACGGAGGGTGTGGCAAATAATATTCATATCATAGAATCATTATCAGGATGAAATTAAGGACTATATTTAATGTGCATAGCATTAACACAGTGCCTAACCCCAAATATAGCCCCACAATGTTTGGTGGAATTGCCCAAGCCTATTAGCTAGTTACGACAGCATCTGGCATCAGCCATCATGACATTAACAGTTTTCACAAAACTAACATAGCCGTCATTTTAGCCCAATGTCCGTCATGTATCATGGACTCTCTAAAGCGTTTCTATATGAATATTCAAGAATGACACTAACATTCTGAAGGCAAGCAGGCTGGCTTCTCCTTGGTCCTGAAGCTATGCCAGTCCTCCTGGTTCTCCTGGAGATGGTGTAGAAGTGAGAACAGCTCTCTGGCACTTATCCCTGAAGTATGGGGACCATGTTGGTAATAACTAAAAGTTGCAATTAGAGGAACTTCCTCACTGTGCCTCTGGGAGCCATCACCCCAGTTTCCCTACAGGAGTCTTCAGCCATTTTCAATCTGTGCCTCATTAGACACATATGCATCCTGCGGAGACACGTGGAAAATAAGCTTTGTGGAAAGGGTCCTCCTTCTCCTTCCCAACCTTTTCCACTCTGCAAGTATCTGTTCTGCAGATACTGGGGACACCTAAGAGTGCTTAGAGCATCCTTGTGTGACAGAGCCATCTCACACCTGCACCATCCCATAGCATTGCTCTCCCTCAACTGATGTGTGAGCAAAAACCACAAGAGGTGTTTTCCATTTTGTCATGCCCTAAATTTTTTAGCTCTTATGGGGTCTCCTCGCTTTCTTGCCACCTGACCAGACATCTGGCTGGTCCAAGAGCACAAATGCTCCAGTTAACATGACCATGTTATTCCTGGGTGGAAGAGACATAAGGGAATCCCACGACTACCTTCCATGGCCTTGGGATAGCCACTCTACTTACCTCGGTTTGCTGTCCTGGAAAATGGGAAAATAAAAAACTGTCATCTGGTCAGCTTTGAGGGCTGAATGAAACCTAGAGTTCACCATCAACTCTACCTTTCAACTTCTTCAACGTTTAGACCCGTGGGATTTCCTCCACCAGAGCATCTCCCCCATCCAGCCCCACCAGACTCCAAGTCTTCCCCAAATAAACTCTCCAGTGTTTATCCCCAGGTCTTTGCTTAACAAATGACCCCCCTCCACAGACCCCACGGGCTCTTTTCTTCCAGATGTGCCCATGGGAACAAAACACCATGTTCTAGGGCAAGTCCTTACCCCAGTTAGAATTAACCTCGTCTGAGCTCAGGGTTTCTCCAGCTGGGATGGCTCCCCATCCTGCTCCAGGGCCATTTAGCAAGGTCTGGAGACATGTTTGGTTGCAACTACTGGGACATATTACCTTGTGGGTAAAGGACAGTGCTCGTGCCAACAACCTGTAGCATGTACGGCAGTCCCACAAAGAAAGAATAACCTAGCGCAAAATGTCAGTCGTGCTGAGGCAAGGAGCCCCATCTGAATCTGTTGGCTGTGATTTAATCCAAGACTGTGTTTGGCCCCTGCTCTGCCCCTCTCCCAGAGCAGCTTCCTGTGAATCCTTCTCTACTGTGACTAGTGAGTTCCCAAGGAGGGAAGGGCCTCTAAGCGGGCATAACTAAAATTTGGGTGGAAATAGCAGCCCTGGGTGAGCTCCAGTGGCCTATTTTCCAACCGGATTCATCCGCCTGGTTTATTAAAGAGACGGTACTAACGAAGTGTTACGGGATGTTCAGTGTAACAGTTAGGCTGATCGGCGTTCACTGACATCAGAGAAAGAGAGAGGGACTGAGGAACGTCTCACCCATCACTCGTCCTATCATTAGATGAACTTGAAAGCCAGGGGTCATTTTGAACCATTTTAAGCCTCAACCTTTTAGCCTTTCAGACTGATGTTAGGTTTGGCCTTTTTGTGAAGAGAAATCCCTGTGATGAGTGATCACTGTAGCTTTTATGGACCTTTAAAAGCATCATAATGGAGTTGAGGCTTTGAAATCCTGCGAATGAGTCTGCAAAGTGTCTCTGCTTTCTATTTTTCTCTTAAATTTTCTGCTTCGCCCTGTGGAAGGGCAATGAGGACCACTGGCCTCTGGCACGGGATCCTAAACTTGTATCTTTCTCACCCTTCCTTGGGTCAGAGGATGTGGGACTTGGTCCTATCCCAACAAATGGTATGACTTTCAAAGGAAAAGCAAGTCCTGTGCCTGAAGATGTTTACCTGTGAGAGACTGGCATTTTTGCTGTAGTGAATGTGGGACTCCCAGTATGAATGTTAGCCTGCTCAAAGGTGTACACGGAAGGTTTGGAAGTCTCCATGTCACACACTCATTTGTTTCCAAATAAATGCACAGAAGCACTAAGCCCACGTGTGTAAGCACAGGGTTGTTCCTTCAATATTAGAACCTCTCACTGATGTATCCCACAGCGACTGTTCCCACCTGGGAGCAATGCCGTTCCCCAGATGACATGTAGCAATGTCCAGAGATGTTTCTGGTTGTCACGACTCAGGGAGAGGATGTCACCAGTGGGCAGAGGCCCTGGAATGCTGCTGAGCACTGGGATGGGTCTCACGACAAAGCTTACCTGGGCACGTAGCTCAGTGGCGCTGCATCTGACGAAGCTTGTCCTTCAGCCCGTTCTGCCATCTGGTCCTTGAGAGGCTCTGCTCGTTCACTCCTGGTCCGCTCAGGTGTTGTTCAGTGCTCTCCATCTGTTTATAATGTCTGCAACGAAAGGTGTGGGAACCCCGTCAGGATGGGGGAGTTTTGTCCGAGTTCCTCCCCGCTGCACCCGCAGGGGCTCCAGAGTAACTGCAGAATGAAGGAGGAAGAGAACAGAGCACAGTGCGTGCCCCCGAGGCGTGCAGGGAAGGGCCCCGGCGTCCTCCCTCCACAGGGCCCTCCCTTGCCTTTGATCCTCCTCTGCTTTGTTTCTGTCACACCATGCTGGAATTCACCTGTCCCCACGCGTGTCTTCTTGCCAGGACCCCAAGTGTCTCCAAGGCAGGCCTGTGGCTTCCCTGTCTGAGTATCCCCAGCGTGTCTGCCAGGCCCAGCACTGAAGAGGGTCTTAGGAAAGATGTTTTGAATAAATGAACGAAGAGGAAACGAGTCCATTGTTTCTGGATGGGCCGCAGGAAGCCCCAACGTGGGGGACAGTCACTCCTGCTCCTTCACGTGCACTGCCTGGCCCTCAACGCCCTCCTCACCCCTGGGGGGGTGCAGGACCGTGTGGGGTGCATCCCCTGCGTCCTTGGAGCTGTTGTGGATGGGAGCTGGGGTTTGTGAGAACAGAGATGGGCTATTGTGTAGGTGCATAAGGATAAGAGAAGCAGGGCAGGATGAGGACAAAGTGAGGTGTGAGTTGGACTTTCTAGGCCATTTCCTCACGTTTCGTAGGGAAGTCAGGAGAGAGACACGAGAGGAATTGGTGTTTTAGGACTTGAGGCTCAGGGATGGGGCAGGAGTCATCCCGCCACTGCCCTTGGGGCCAAGGAAGGCTGAGTCCTCGCAGGCCCAGGTGGACTGGGGGGCTGGGAGGGGCTGTGGAAAGAGGAGGGAGAAGCAAGCGTGGGGAGTTAGCTCCTGGCAGGCACACAGTGAGCACAGGGAAAGGCTCCTGGTCTTGAGCCCAGTGGGAGCAGTGCTGTGCTAAGCCTCCGCCCCGAGCCAGACTCCACGGGGGAGGCCAGCAGAGCAGCCCCCCCGCCTGTCAGCCTCGGCGTGTGTCTGGAGAATGGGGAGGTCGTTACAGGAAACTGATCACTAAGAGCCAAACAAATCTGGCAGCATTCTGTGCCCCACTGTGTAATAAATCCGCAAGTACCGTTGGTGAAAACCTTCAGGTAAAGCTTTCAGACAGAGAAAAAAAGGTTTCTTAACTGACAAAATCCAAAAAGTGTTTAATCTGAGCAGTGGCACCCCTGAACCCAGAGGGCCCTTCACCCTCCACGGGAAGAGATTGGTGAGGGAGTCAGGACGTTTTCATGGACCAAACGAGAAGGGGTGTTCTCCTCCAATACCAGGACCCCGTCCACACGGGGCGGAGAACGCTTCCTGTGAGTCCAGGGAGCTCATCAGGGGGAGAGTCGGGAACCAGACCAAACAGGGTTGGCCATTGCTATAAGGACGCAATGTTGTGTTTTGGCTAATTTAGCAACTACATTTACTCTGATTTTCTAAACTAGTGCAGAGCCCGTCTCAGGATTTACCAGTCCCACAGACCAAAGAGTTTACGGAATGCTGAGACACTGGCCCAAAGTATTTTTGCTGTAGTATATTTAATTTTTTAAAAATCTGTATTTTAAAATACACATAGAAATCTATAGTTTCCCATTCTTCAATAGAGAATCTGAAGACGCAGCTACATTGGATTTCCTCTTCCTCATAACAACACTTGGCAGTCTCCACCCTGCTTGCCATAGTGGATCTTTCTTTGCGAGTCTTGAGGCCTCTGACTGATACCTCATGGCTTTATCACCATTTCTAGTGGATGACTTGGGGGGGCCTTATACTTGGCTTGAGTCCGGCTTCCCTGGCTCACTCTCTTGCAATGGCCCCTTGGTCCAATCAAGCCCCACCCGGTCCCCCTCACAGAACCCACAGCCCCTCCAACCCATTCAAGAGGGATCTCCAGACACCAATACCCCTTAATTAATAGGATCCTTGGAGGGTTTAAATTGGTCACTCTTTCTCAGTTTTACTTGATGATATCGTCTGGGGGACACGGGATGCTGTCTTGACATCAGCAAATTTGGGCACGCCGTGGGACATTTTCCCTGTGAATGTCAGGTCGACCATCACCTCAGAACTTAGCCCAGTGCCTGACAATATATGTATTATAGAATAAATGAATAATTTAACACCCACAATTTATTGGACACTATTATTTGCTGACTGCTTCTCATATATTATCTCAATTAAGCTTCACAACAATCTGACGATGTAGGTGTCTTTGTCTCAGAGCACCCAGGAGACACCTGACCTTCAAGAGCTTAGATCATTTTCCAAGTTCTCACTGCTGGCTTTCAAAAACCAAAGCACTTCAGGGGCTCCTGGGTGGCTCAGTCGGTTAAGCATCCGAATCCTGATTTTGCATCCCGCCATGTTGGGCTCTGTGCTGAGTGCAGAGCCTGCTGAAGATTCTCTCTCTCTCTCTCCCTCTCCCTCTGCTCCTCCTGCCCTGCTCACATGCTCGCTCTCTCTTTCAAAAACAAAACAAAACAAAACAAAACTGCGCTGTAGATGAACGGTTAATTGATCGCTTGAGTGGATGAATCCGGAACTGAGTGGAGGAACGTATGAAACACCGCGTTACCAAGCATCACGTCAGGGTCAGACATGGTACTTCTCAATCCAGGCTGCCCACTCGCATGACTGTAGATGCTTAGAAACATCCATCCCCAGGCTCAGCCCCCGAGACTCCGACTGAACTCAGGGGAGGAGCAGGCATTAGGATTTTTAAAAGTTCCCCGATGATATGAATGGACACTCACCTGAAGAACCACTTACTTAGGGAGAAGGACATTCCTCATTGGCTCTAACTGCTTGATGAGGGGATTAAAGCTCTGGGCTCACACTGGATGTCTACGAAGGCCAAGAATGTGTGTCTGTAATGATCACGGCTGGTGGTTCCCATCCCCCAACAGGCTTGGACACCACTGCAGTAAAGGGGAAGCAGCTGGTGAGGTGTCTCCTGCCCTACCATTAGGATAAGGCCTGGGCAGGGCAGTGGACCTGATTTTGCAGTGGGGAGGGAAGACCCCAGGGCCCTACCTACAACAGGCAGGAGGGAGTCAGCAGGCTGGAGTAGAAGAGATGCCCCAAAGAAGCCAGTAACATCTTGCCCTTCCAACTGACGGTCTCTAGATATTTGTTCAACATTTCTTTAATAGGGGCTTGGAGTGACTGATTTTCAATTAATGCAAAACATGAGCATAACCATGTGTTTATTGGATTTGAACATTTTATTGCTGTGATAGCGTTTGGTAAGAAGAAAAATCATTTAATAGGAAATATGAGTTCTCATTTTGATTTTTGTTCTCAACCGCTTTGATTTCCAACTTTGGCAGGCAAGACACCAAATTATATTAAACAGTTGGCTCTGTGGATATTGAGCGCCCTTTATGTATTATTGCTTACAGACTTAAAACTGAGACCCTTAGGGGACAGGAAAGCAGGTTCTTTTGTTGAAGGACAAATCTTTAAAAGGCAGAGAACTCTGCCCTCTAGTGGAGAAAAGTTTATTTGCAGAGACTCACACAAAACTGATCTCGGAATTGAACCTTGTTCAAGCTGCCCCCTCTGATGAGAACGTGAGCTAGGGGCTTAGTCTCACCTCAAGGCATCTCGGAGGGCTCACTGTGGGGCTTATCTATGCTTGTCCTATCGTAAATGCCTTGCATAGAGAAGAACAAAACAGACAAGACCCTGGTTTTCATGAAATTTATATTCTACTTGGAGAAGAGAGTGAACAAAAAAATGTTTTTAAATCCATATTAAAAATGGGCAAAGGATATAAATGGACATTTTTTCCAAAGGAGACATACAGATGGTCAGAAGGCACCTGAAACGGTGCTCCGCATGACTCACCATCAGAAAGATGCAAATCAAAGCGCAACGGGGTATCACCTCACACCGGTTAGGGTGCTAATGTCAAAACGACACGTGGTAACAAGGGTTGGCGAGGACGTGGAGTAGCAGAAATCCTGCTTTGTCGGTGGGGTGTAAACTGTTATAGTCACTGTGGAAAACACTGTGGAGGTTCCCCAAGAAATTAAAATTAGAACTAGCACATGATCAGCAATCCCACGGCTGGGTATATATCCGAAGGAAACAAAATCTCTTTTTCAAAGACGTTCACGGCAGCCGTAGTCACAGTAGCCAAGGTACAGAGACAACCTAAGTGTCCCTCATGGAGGAACGGATAAAGAAAATGTGGGGTATAGGCATGCAGTGGAATATTATTCAGCCTTAAAAAAGAAGGAAATCCTGCCATTTGCAAAACATAGATAGAACTAGAGGGCATTATGCTAAGTGAAATAAGTCAGACAGAGAAAGACAAATACTACATGGTATCCCTTATATGTGGAATCTTAAAAACAAAAACAAAAACAAAAACCTCATAGATACATAGGCCAGAACGGTGGTTACCAGGGTCTAGGGGTTGGGGGAGATAAGGAGACTGGTAAAAGGATATAAAATTGCAGTTATAAGGTGAGTAAGTCCTAAGGACCTAATGTATAACATTGTGACTATAGTTGATAACACCGCAGTATATCATCGAAATTGGCTAAGAGAGTAGAACTTACAAATTTTCACCCCCCAAAACACATAAGTATGTGGAGTGATGGATGCGGTCATTAAAATTGAAGGAGGACGTTCTTTCACATTGGATCTGCATATCAAATGGTCATGTTGTATGTTTTAAATACCTTACAATTTTGTTAATTTGTAAATTTTGTAAATAGTCATGTTGTATGTTTTAAATACCTTACAATTTTATTAATTACACCTCCATGAAGCTGGCAAAAAAAAAAAAAAAAACCAAACATATGATTGTCAGTGTTGGCAGAGAATAAGTACGGGGGACAGAAGATGACTTTGGGGCTGCCTGGGTGGCTCAGTCGTTAAACTTCTGCCTTTGACTCAGTTCATGATCCCACGGTCCTGGGATCAAGCCCTGAATCGGACTCCCTGTTCGGTGGGAAGCCTGCTTCTCCCTCTCCCACTCCCCCTGCCTGTGTTCCCTCTCTGTCAAATAAAAAATAAAATCTTAAAAATTTAAAAAAAAAAAGATGACTTTGGGGTGGTCAAGGGGGATTCTCAGGGCAGGTGAAGCTAGCCTTCTGAACAGTAGAGGAGAGGCCATACGAAGATCCCAGTCTCCTAGGCAAAAGCCATGAGGTGGGGATGGTTTGGGTGTGTTCTGCGTGATGGGAGCACAGAGAGGAGGCGGAGGGACGGGGGCAGAAGGGTCAAAGCCCTGAGCAAGGAGCAGATCATGGAGGACCCACAGGGGCAGGATGAGGGTCTTTATTCCAGTCAAAATGTGAAATCATTTAGGATCTTAAGGAGGAAGGTATGACATCGGCCGGTCCCAGGCTATCTATAGCCAGTGCTGTGACTGGACTAGCACTTGAGGTTCTTACTATGATTGCGAGAAACTCTCTGTAATAATCATCAGGAAACTTTGGAAAAAAGAAGTTCACCGCTTACAGGTCCTGGAATGCGCAGCGTACACCCGGGGCTGCACAGCAAGGTTGCAGGCAGAGAGAAAGCACGTGTCCAGGGCCAAGGGGTGCTGCTTTTTTGGGGTCAAGGGTGGGTGTTTTGGGCTTCAGGGCTCACTCTTTATTGGTGAATTTGAAACATAAAAGTGGGAGTTTAAAACAAAGGGAGAGGAGGAAAAAAAAAAAAAGCAAGCGGCCCAAGTGGTCAGGTATGGAAATCAACTAAGATCTGGAAAACAAAGGAGGGGAGAGGGTTGGCTCTTTACCTAGACACATGGCTGGCAGGTGTTTATTGGAGAGAGCTATCACTGACCTGAAGGTCTGGTATTCATGCTTCGGTCCAGCACTTGCATCACAAAAATGGAAACCCAGCCTTCAGGCTGCACTACAGGGTGACTTTTAAGCCTTGACTTTGCTTTGGGAGAACAGGTGGTAGGAGCTCACACGGGAAAGATAGGGATAAAGGAGCATTTGCAGCGATCCGATGATGATTGTCACTTGAACGAGAGTGGGGCCATGGAAACGATGAGAAATGGTCCAAAGTGGGATGTGTTGTGTTGGAAGCATCCATAGGACTTCGTGTGGTTATGGATAAGCACTGCCCAGCGAGGAAGCTGGAGGTGCGGAGGGTGACGTGATGCCTGATCGGGACGTGAGTGTGAAGTCTATGCACTTCCATTCCTCCCCCGCGCTGGGGGAGCAGATCTGAGGACGGAGACCCCAAATTCTGATTGACAGAAGAATGTATAGAAGGAGCAAAATGAGTGCTGACAAGGAACATCGGCTTACTAAATATTGTGCTAGATAAAGGAATATTTAGTTCCACCCAATAACATTTACTGAGTAGCAAGCTTCCCATGGGAACCTCTCCGCCTGTCCCCAGTAGTGGGTACAGGTCGCATTTTCTAACGGAGGCCACTTCCTGCACCCTTGGGGACAGACTGTAGCGTTCACCCTGGGTCTGTCCTCTAACAGCGCTGGACCGCTCTCCTCTCCCTGGACGGAGGCGGGAATCAAAGAGGGAGCACGCAGAGTTTACACACGCCTCTCTCTTCCTGTCCTCGGGGCTCTATCAGCCCCATCTCTGCACGTCAGATGCACGATCTCCTCGCCTTTTTGAATTCACTTTGCCGCACGCACCAGCAGGAACAGAGGCACAGGTCCTAGTTTCTCAGACTACACGCAGGACACATCAGTAGCTCATAAAATCTAAATTAAGTGCGTGCGTTCTCGGGAGCCTTTCATTTTTCTTCTTCAACTTCTTTTTTTAATGGCGATCAAGGAGGCATTGGCAGCATTTGTATAAGAAAGGAAGGAAGATTTTTTTTTTCTCTAATATTCCAGATGTGGAAGTCTGTCTTCTTCCTACCCAGAGTTGGTGTGCGCCATCGTTACCCACCGTGGGGGCCGCCTTTACTTCAGGAGAGTCTAGACTTGACAGATTTCCATTTTTTTGTTTTCTTTTTAACTGCTCAACCTAGGGCTTGCCTCTCAAACCCCAACAGAGAATTGTGTCGGGCAGACAGCCGCAGGGTGATGATATTGGATCTAGCTACATCACGTTAGACAAGTCCCCAAGCCTCTGGGGTCTTTTTCCTCCAAATACTAAAGGGGAGTAGCTACTTCCACTCAGCCACAGGGTGACGTTTCTACCGGAATCGGAAGAAAGCGCTCAGCGGCGGGACAGCTGCGTCCACTGGGAAATCCGTGTGCTGGGGGAGATAGAACACTCACTCTCCTGTCTCGGTGGCCCTCCTGGGCTGTGTGACTTTGACAAGTTCCCTCTCTGTACAGATTCTTGATCTACAAATGGACAAAGAAGAGAATGTGGTACAGGGGCACTGGGGTGGTTCCATCAGTTACGTGTCTGCCTTCAGCTCAGGTTACGATCCTAGAGTCCTGGGATTGAACCCACGTCAGTCTCCCTGCTCCGCGGAGAAGCTGCTTCTCTCTCTCCGTCTGTCCCACTTCCTGCTCCCAAGTGCTCGTGCTCTTTCTCTCAAGTAAATAAAATCTTTAAAAGGCAGAGAGAATGTGGATCAGCATGTGGCAGAGCACCCTAAGAGTTCCTTCTGTGTGTGTATTAGTTTCCCACACGGCACAACAAATCCCCCCACACACTTAGGGACTCCCACAACACGGATTTATGGTTTCTGTGGATCAGGGGCTGGGTGTGGTTGCAGTCGTGGGGCTGCGTGGTGTGTTTTCTCCTCTGGAGCCCTACTGCCCTCTTCCAAGCTCACTGATCACTGGCAGGATTCAGCCTCTCGTGGCTGCAGGACTAAGGTCCCTGTTCTCTTGAGGGTCAGCAGTGCCTGCAGGATTCCCCAAGACCCCCATCATTCTCAACAACACTCTTGGATGCAGAGAGCTCCACTCTGAGTTCCAAATACAGCCAATCCTTCAGGCAGGCAGAGCTAGAGGGCTCTTTTTCCTTCTGACTTCTTTCCTCCAGGGAAGATCCCCTGCACCAGAGCACCAGGAGTGGGGACGAGGACATGTGGTTTCCTGGAGTGACAATCCTACTGTATGAGTGGGCAGTATGTTGGGGGGCGGGGGGTATCATGGCAGCTCCTGGTCTTGGCTCACCGTTTCTCACATGCCGCCTTCACATAAGTGAGCTGGGATAGAAGCAAACTGGCACCCAAATCCATGGGTCTCTACGCCTGGAGTAGGACTTCTACACAGAAGTGGGAGCTGGATGGGAGAAGAGAGACCCCATCCCCAGCTTTGCCTGCCTAGAATAGAGTTTCTGGTCATAGAACTGATGGGATAGAGACAAGAAAGTTCAGCAGCCTGCCCTTCTGGGCTTAGCCCCAGACTGGGAGCTGGGGAGAGGGAGCCCTCCTCCCATTCCTGGAAGCATGTCCCCAGGAGAGAACTTCTGTCACATGGAACGGGGGAGGAGACAGCAAACCAGACCATGTCTCAAACGCTACAGACGTCCACTGTTCTTACTGAGACATGATACATTTTCTTGAATGAGCAATTCTTCATTTCTGTATGCCCTGAGGACAGTTTCCAGAAACTTTCGACAAGAAGGCCTTCACATTCCCTTCAGTTTGACTGAACTTGGGACAGACTTCCCGTCTCTGGGCTCCTCACCTCCCTTTCCTTAGATCTTTTTTTTTTTTTTTTTTCCCTTGAAAAACATGCAGTTGTAAATTCTGTCTCTGCGCCTTTGAGATGCACATCTTCTTAAAAGCGTTTTTGCCAGTTTCATAGCCCAGGAATGTCTTTCTCGGGACCTGGAAACTTCCCTTTGCAATGTAATCATCAGAGAAGATAGTGACCAGAGTTTAGGAGCCTAACTCCTAAGTTTAGGAGGGACACCTCACCCCATGCTCTCACACTACCTCCTGTCCTCACATAGGGGAAACCTTACTTTCCTTTCGACAAAACCAGTCAGCAAACACAGACGGCCCAATATTTTCTGTCCTAGCGTCAGCTTCACTGAGCTTTGGTCTGTTCTAGCGTCAGCTCAACTGAGCTCTGGTCTGCCCTTTTGCAGAGGCATGGATGGAAGGCTAACTTCCCTGTTTAACTTGACCCAGGACAATTTTTGCTTGGACACTTTGATTGTTTTCTGTCTGATTTTTACCAGTGACAGTATTGTGCAGGGAAGAGTGTCCACTGAGCTCACTTCTGGAAGTCTCAGATTCTTCTCCAGCAGCTGTACACGAGACTGAGGCAAGCCCAGGGGAGATAGTGCCCCCCACCATCCTTGGTGCCCACCCAAAGTAGGTTCTCGGCATGTGGCGGGGGAGCGAAGGATAGGAAACACTTATGAAGCGCGACCATCCAGGCCCTGAGCCAGGTTCTGGAGATTTAAAGACGAGCAAAAGAGGCAGGGTTCAGAGCAGGCTGGATCAGGCCAGGTCTTGTAAGAAATTTAGCTTTTGCCCTAAGAGCGGTGAGGAACCACTGAAGGGTATTAGACATACCACGTTTGTGTTTTTAAAAGATGAATCTGTGAAATGAGCTTTTTACAAATGCAAGGGCAGATTTTTTTTTTCCCCCTATGGTGCTCTGAGCCCAATATCCATTTTCAATTACTCTGATTCATTTCTAATTATCGTCCCTTCATCCAAGAGGACAGGCCACTATGGGCCCTGTCTCCACAGATGACTGGAAAAAAGCATGAAGAAGAGAACATGGCCCAAATCCTCTTCCATTTAATTTATTGGAAAGGTCCAATTAATTTATTGAAAAATATAACATTGGAAGGATTTAAGATAATATGCAACCAGAAAGCAAATATTGGTGTTCAACCTATAAGCCCAGGACTTAATGAGAATTTGTCCAACAACCAGTCTCACAGTAAAGGGCTCAGAACAGCCTCATAGTTGAAATATGAGAGAAAACCACTCTTTCGTTTTCAACCATATGAACATTTTTTAAGAGGCAGGGTAGAGACAAGGACATTTGGGACAGGGAGCTCACAATGGCAACCCCGTGTCCCACCATGGCATCGCCCACCGATGGAGAAGCAACTGGAGTGAGTGTGCCTTTAGGCTTGGTAGGGTCAGGACGCACCTCCCACAGACACTCAGGAACTCAGGTGGCCATGGGTCCAGCACGGGCCTGGGATAGGCCTCCTGGTTGCTGGCACCCTGACCAGGGGGTCACACTGTGTAACCTGGAGCAAATGAGGTGCTCTTTCATCATCTCAATTTTCTTGATTGTTAAGTAAGGTAATTGAACAGTTGCTTTTAAGAGAAACTCTTGGTTCTGAAGGCACTGATGCCTCTGTATCATAAGGAAAGAGGAACTGGGTTCCATGTGGCCAAGACCCCTGGTGCCTGGGAGCACCTTAGCTGATTCTTGGCACTTTTGGAAACACTAGTCAGCAGGTGCCTCAGTCCGTGGTCATCCCACTGGTCTCCCAATCCACCATCTGATAGATGTCAGAAACTTTACTTAACATAGAAGAGGGACAAGAAAAAGAGAAGTTGAAGTGATTCCAGCAGTGTGGTTTTTAAGAGCATAGACTCTGCCCCCAGATGCCCTGAGGTGGATTCCTGGCACCCTCGCTCCCCAACCAGCTGTGTGTTGCTGGCAAGTTGAACTCTGAGTTTCTGTTTCATCATCAATAAAACGGGAATAATATCCATTCATATTCCATGGAGTTTTGAGTTTAAATGGCATAATGCCTGTGTCTCGCTAGAAAACAGAAACAGAAACAAAACCAGGAGAGCGATAAGCAGGTGCCATAGAAAATTCTACCTCCCATGGGGGCCTGCCCAGCACAGAAGCAAAGTTCTGTGATATGAGGGTCAGTGGAGGAAACGTGGAGTATGCCCTCTCAAACCAATGAGCTTGCACACTATCTGTGTCCACTTGAGGCAAGCTAAATGTCTTTGCACTGATAGTACCTGAGTCTCGGCCTTTAAAACAGTAGGTGGGCCGGCTGGCTAGGAGGCGTTCCCCCAGCAATCACATGTAAGAAGCTTCCCTCCTGAGACTACGGCATCCCACTGCCTTTGCCGGGTTAGTCAGCCCAAGGCCACTGTCAGCCAGCCTGGCTTTCCGGGAACCACACTGCACCACGTACATGCAAGGTGTTTGGCAGAATTCTCGGCACATAATGATATTCATTAGCACAATTAATATCACTCAAAAATACACACGTAAGAAAAATATCACAAACTAGATTATGGATGTTCTCAGAGATATGCCAAGTTTCCTGGAAATCCACCTACTCCAGAGGCCGCCAGCACTGACCCAGCACATGTCACCTTGATAGACGTGCTCTCTTTGGTGAGCACTGGTCTACACAGTGCAGAGTGTGTTCAACTTTCTGCTTCTCTTTGCGGTGCTACTTAGAATAATTCAATGCCAAGGACTTGTTTAAATATTTTATTTATTTATTTGAGAGAGCGAGCGTTAGAGAGAGAGAGAGAGAACACAAGTTGGGTGGGGGGAGTAAAGGGAGAAACAGACTCCCTGCTGAGCAGTGAGTCCATTGTGGGACTTAATCCTGGGACTCTGGAACTATGACCTGGGCTGAAGGCAGATGCTTCACTGACTGAGTCACACAGGTGTCCAAATAGCAAGCATTTTTTTTTTTTTTTGCACAAGCATGGTTCCTCTGTTGTGCACTGTATGCACGCGCTCCCACATCCCCGTTCAGAACACTGTATCCTGAGGCTCTTCAGGTCTCACCTCTAACCAGCACTGGCCCCAAGCCCTTCCCATTTCTTGTTGCATGGCGGCCATCATCAGTCCCTGGACATGGACCCCCACACACCTGAGCCTTTGCACAGACCATTTGCTGTGACTGCACCCACCACCTCCATCCTCCATCTGCAAACGTCTGCATCTTCATTCATGACCCAGACATACCTCATCCTCACTGCAAACTCCCTACCCTCAGCTTCTCTTAGTGTCATTGATCTTTTATGCCTCATGTCCCTAGAGCACATTGCGCATCATATCACCTTAGATTATCTTTGGATCTAAGTTTATCCCTCTTCGTGAATAATGGGACAGTAAGGAGGAAGCTCTAATATTTACAGACTCCCTCAAGGGGCAAGAATGTCAGCAATACTTAACATGAGCAAAGATTCTAGAAATGAGCATGAGTAGGGGATGGCCGTGGAGGGAGTTTAGAAAGTGTCCTTGCAAAGCATAGCAGTCCTAGCCCTGCAGATGGAGCCTGGTTTACCTGGGGTGGAACACAGGGGATGGGTCAGGGAAGGGATGACCTTATGTCTTTCTTTTACAGCACTGTAGGACCATAGAGCTGGTGCTTTTCCTGCCTTGGCTGTAATAGAATGTTGAACCATGAGATCTTATTCAGCTCTTGTGCAGCTGGGTTACCCTGAAGTTGTCTTTGAGATTTAAATGACATTTAGTTTAGTTTAGTTTGGTTTGGTGTCTTTTTATGGGGGAGAAAATAGAGGTGTGAGGGAGTTAGATTTAGGGGGATGAATTTTCCTTAATTTAAACACTTGTTTCAGTGGAAAAGAGAATGATACACGTTGCCTGTAGGAGCTGCAGTCCAGGAAGGAGAGAGGAGGGAGCTGCTTCAGGCTGGATGTTTGTCCCCTGAGCCAGGCTGAGCTCTTGGGGAGAAGGCTGCCCCCTTCTGTCCCACCCATGCTCTGGCATCTTGGGAGCAGCTAGACTGAGAAGACTTGGCTCCTTATCTGGCTCTCATGGGGGTCAGATCAGCAGGGGCCCCAGAGAGACAACTGAAGAACAAGGACAAGGTCATGGGGCCAAGAAGAGGTGACCTGGTTCCCCTGCAGTCTTCGGAAATATGTGGATTATGCAGGTTACTGCTGCTGTCCGAAAGATGAGGAACTAGAAACCTAGAAAGGCCGATCCATGCTTTACTTCTCTTTGACATGTCCAGGGGCCATTCCTTCTAGAAGTTTCCAATCTGCAGGAGGGGAGCCAAACTCTCAATAATATAAGCAGGCATTAATAATATTATTAATTATTTTAGCAATAATAGTTATAATCAGTAATGTTATTATATGACAAGATGTGCCCTCAGAGAGAGGCCAAAAATAACAAGGAAAGGAGAGGAAAAATAATTCCATTTCCAAGCCTTGGGGAAGTTTCTGAAGAAGGCGGTAATATGAATACCATGTTTCCTCATCTATTATGTTAGCTCTCATTGTCAACTTTCTCTGTCAGAGGCGAGCTTCATGGAGGCAGGCATTTTGCCGGCTTTGGCACACGATTCTCTCAGGGGCTTGAAACAGAGCCTGGAGTGTTGTGTATTTCAATAAAAAAATAGTGAAATCAGAGCATGACTGGTCCCTGTCATTCATTCCCTCAAGGATTTCTTTTGCCCTGTAAGAGGCAGGAGGTTCCTCTGAAATGAAAGCAGCAAATGCCATCTTTCAAGGGGGACTGGGGCACCTCTGTTGGAGAAGGCAACGTTCTACCTCATCCCTGAACAGTTGGTTGGATCAGTTAGGAGAGCCGCCTGTCTTTACACGGATGCCTTTTCCTGGCTCCGCGCCTAAGCCCCGCATGCCTCAATCCTGTGTGAATTGAACTGGGATAAATTCATTGGGTTAATCCTAGCCCCAAATCCTAAAAAGTCATGCTGCCCTCCCTGATGCTAGCTTCCTGACTTCTATGTTCCTTTCTTGTTCCCCAAAATAAATTCCATCCTTCCTTCTTCTCGCTCAGAGTCTATGGCAGCTTTTGCAACCAGGAGCGGAACCTCCAAGGCTCAGCAGGCTCCCATTTGCTGGTCTCTGGGCGCCCTCTGCAGACTGTGTAGATCTGTCTCTGCCTCCGGCCAGCCTCTGGCCAGTGTGTGAGGTGAGCCGGGGGGGAGGGAGGGTCTTCCCACAGCACTAGCTGGGCTATTTCCCCCATGGAGGAGAGGGAAATAATAGAACGCTGGAGAGGACCCAGATGCTGGGGGGACACAGTTGGTGAAAGGCACCCAGAGAGGCAGTCACCAAAAGGGCTGCCGCGTGGGCCTTGGTTAGCCCAAGGTTAGGTGTTCAAATGCTCATTTATTCCTTCATTCATTCACTCATCACATTTTTTATTAAAGCTGCACCATGTGCCAGGTAGTGGGAATCAGAAGTTGGAAGCCGGGCAGAAAGCAAAAAGGAATTCCTCCTTCATGGAGCTGACATTTCAGTGAGGAAAGACAATAAATAAGATAAATACGGGAAACAGGTAGCACCTTTGATGGTGCATAAGTGCCCAGGAGAAAATGTGGGGCAGGAAGTGGACTGTGCAGGGTCTGGATGCGGAGCAGGTGGACAGGGAAAGCATCACTAACAGGGTGACTTTGCAGTAAAAGCCAGAGGGAAGGGAAGGAGCGGGACTTAGAAGGAGTGAGCGGCCAGGGCATGGCCTTGGGCAGTGTGTCAGCTGGAAGCAACAGCAAAGCAGCCCGTGAGCCTGGACAGGAGGGAACAAGCCTTGAAGGAGGAGGTGTGCAGGGGTGGGAAGCAGATAGGCAGCAGAAGCGCAAGGGGCCAGATGCAGCAAGGTCTCATGGGTTACTGTGAGGTGGGGACGAAGTCCTGGAGAGACCAATTCCAAGTCTCAGTGTGAACCCAAGTGTGTTGCTTAACCGGTCTCCCCAGCCGTGAGACATGGACAGTAACACGGGCTCAGAGGGTTAAGAAAGTGCCTGGTCTACTGTCTGAAACCCAGGGAGTGTCTGGGACATTCTTGTTCCTGGCTACCCATGCACATTACCCCACAGTCACAATTTGTACAGTGACTAAGGATCTCTGAAATTGAAACTTGGGGCATGTGGAGAAATTGGTTCAAACTGTCTCCCACTTCTGTGTCCCATTAATCCCTCATCTGGGTGCCCTCCTCCCTCCCCCTCAAGATTCACTGCTGTCATCCTCCCCGCTAGGTGCTTTTCCCAGACAGCAGCCCTCCCCGTAACAGTGTCTTCAGCTACATCTCCACTGAAATGTGATGGAAAGTACAAGCAGACCCGGGAGGGGGGACTGGGGAAGGAGTGTTGTGTGTTGTATTTGTTAGTGACATAATTCTGGCCAAACACTTGAACTCTGTACCTTAGAATCTGCATCCCTCTAGTCCTGCTTTCCAGAGCCTGGTGAAGGTCCCCTAGGAGAGAGTTAGCCCCATGAAGTCCGTGATCACCCTCTCCCAACACATTCAGATTCCAGGAACTTTTTAAATGTTTGCATAAAATCAGAGCTGGATGGAAGTCTTGCCATCATCACTGATGATCATGGACACAGAGGGTGAATTTCATAAGCTTCCCGGAGTCTTGGTTTCTTTCTGCTTAATTTGGGGCCAATCTTATTTGCTCTCTGTATTGCACGGGTTTGACTGGAACCATGGATGCAAAGAACATGTAAAAACACACAGAACATAAACTTGGGAAGAGTATGTTTTTGAACTCAGTCACATGTGTTTGAACTTCCCTCCTCCGGGGGTCCCAACCTTCGCTTGGTTGCAGAATCCTCAGTGACGCCTGGGAATCCCAGGACCCTGGTTCCTTCTCCCGACCCCGCAGAGAATGGAGTTAGGGACCCACAGCAGGTGCAGGGGCTGGTCACCTTGGGGTACTCTCCGTGTACAGCAACCTCCCGTTAGTGCCCCGTTCATGGTAACGCAGCCTCAGCAGGTGGTTTCCTCTCCTACTGCAAAGGCCTGATGCTCACTCCATTCTCCAGTTCAGGCTCCAAAGATACCCTTATGGGTCAGGCTCATTTTCTCCACACCTGTTCTGGCTGTCTTCCGGTCTAAGGAAGCTCTGTCCTTGCTCCTTCACCCATCCCTGGCCCCATGAGTTGTGGCTGGTGGCGTAGGGTCAGGTGGTGTGGACCCCGGGCCACACCAATCACAGAACTGCCCAGAGGCCTCCTTTCTGGCAGGAGCTGTAGTCAGGGGTGGTCCCTACTAGAACCGGGTCTTGGGCACGGGACTCGTCATGGCCAACCCTTCAGGACCGCAGGAAACAGTGGACCCTCCCTCCAACAGCGTCCTCTAGATGGCTCAACCAAGCTCTGTGCAGAGACGGAGAATACGTCACCCCAGAGACATCGTGAATGAGCAGCTCTGATTGTTAGAAAGTCCAGGTAATTGGGGAGCCTTGAATATAGGGATGAAGACCCCAGGGGCCCATTCACTGAATGACCCCTCCCACTCCCAGACCCCATCCTCCCAGGGGTCCACTTGGAGTGCCCTCCCTGCTCTGTTCGGCCACCCCGGGATATCCGAGGGCTTCCCTACAGGGCGGATCCCAGCAATAACCAACATGCCCCGGATGTCCTCTCAACACACGGAGAAACAATCCCTTCAGCCCTAAGTACATTCCCCAGTGAGTGTCCACTGAGCATCCCATAAACACAAGGTCCTGGCAAAAGAAAGTCAAAGGAGTTTATTACTGTTGCTGTTGATCATTTTTGCACATCACAGGCTACACAAAATGCCAACCAAAGAGCAGATGTAGAAAAATAGTAGAATAATATCGGCACTATCGACTAGTTATTCCTATCATTGCTCTGCAGACAGTGCACAAGTTGTGCCGGAGGTGGCGATCTTCGCACACAGGTGTTGTCACCGGAAGAGAGCTACATTGGGAATTCACAGTGGCATCAAGCTGTACATTCAAGTTCTTTTTCAGAGAAAAGGGCCATGCGAAAGACCCTGCCTCTCCCCACCGTCTACAATGTAGAAGGTCATGTTTGAAAATCAAAGAAGACATAAGGATAAAATAAAATAAATTCTGGAACCCTGTGCTGTCTGATAACGGACACAAGCCACAGGCTAGCTCTCGGGGTCAGATCTGAGTGTGCAATGCTGGCAGGCACCTACCGCCGTGCCCTTTATTTATTTGATCATCTACGTGGGTCTGTCAATTTGAAAAGAAGTAAGTGAGACTTACTTGGGGCAGCCAATGACTGTGGAGGACAGACAAGTAATACATCTCTCAGGTGTGTGGTGTTTTTTTTAGAGACTGCTCTGTAATTGGCCACGTTCAGCTCCTCCTTTTGGAACTTTCCTAACTTGACGCTGATCTGGAAAGGGTAACGCCCCAACAATGATCTGAGGTCCTGCCTGAGGGGCATGGCTGACATCACTGTGGGCTCTCCCCTGGGCTGGTTTTGCGTCCAGACCCTGAAGGGATGTCCACACCCGATGCCAGGGTGATTGGTTTTCAGTGGTACTGGGATGATGATATTCTCAGTGTTTCCTACCTATTCTCTTGACTCATTATTTTATGTATGTGAACATCCTTCTACTTGTGTGGGTATCCAAGCCCCCAACTAGATTATAAATCCTTGAAGGCAGGGTCTTGTGTGATAAATTTCTGTGGCCACTCATGCTTCGCATAGAACCGGGCAGAGACTAAAAACACCTTTGAAAAAGGAATGCATTCAAGAATAAGTTACAGAAATTGGGGAAGGAAGCTAAAATCACAGACTTTCATATTAAGATACAGACAAGACAGTAGGTAGAAAAAGTGAGGTGCTCTCTTTTGAAGAAAAATAATGATAATAAAAAACAAGCAAAGACATACACATATGCATAGGTTATTGGATGTACCTGGATGGTTATTTAACTTTCTCAAATGAGAAGCATGAAGCAGGGTATTTTTCCCATATGCAATAAGTTCAACCTTGGGCTAAAAGACATTTCAAGATATCTTTTCAGTTCCATGCAATAAAAAGATTCTGAATGACATTTACAGAATTCTAACTTCCATACGTCTTAAAGGAGATATAATATTGTTCTTGGCTGTGTGTCAAGTCCCTGCTTTTTCTTAACTCTCAACGACTACACCTTAAGCAAGAAAACAGCTTTACTCCATAGATCATCCAAATATACACTAAATTGAGCTGAAAAACCCAGTTCAGTGGCTCCTGGAATCACAATGGGACATTCTGAATGCTGGAAGCTTAAGCCTGAAGTTTCATACAAGGTGATCCCCCTCAAGTCATCACGTACGAATCTCTTTAAAGCCATGTAGACAATTTCTTAGTTTATTACCAAGAAAATTCCCTATACTCAAGTTTTTGCCATAAAGTACTCCTAGGTTACCACCCCCCAAGTTTTAAAACACCTGCTCTACACAGGCACTGTTCCAGACACTGTCTTTTTCCCTCTTTCATCTCTACATACCCCCAACTACCTCTCAAAGTACATTCAAATCTATTTCACAGTTAAGGAAACTTGACACTATCCCCAATGGTTTCATTACATGCCCTGGAGATGTCATGGTTCTTCCCATTTAAACACCTACCAGTATGATCTCTGATCTCATGAAACTACTTCCCTCAGACTCAGACTCAGAAGGTTAGAGGGGAAACATGGACCAAGGTCAAACCCTTCCTGCATCATAATCAGCTACAGTGGAGAAGAACATGGGAGCTTTCAAAAAGGAACTGACCCTCCCAGAAAATACTCATTGTACCCCAAATCTGTTCCAGGCAATGGGGAGAGCAGCAGGGAACACGGATCACGTACACATGGTTTCTGCTCTCCAGAAACTACACTTGCGTATGTGGGAGACCTAGAGGACACTTACAAGTTTCTTACAGTGAGAAAGGCCTGGTTTCTAGAACCCTAAGAAGACTTGTCTCTGGTGGCAGGACAGGGAGCCAGACTCATCCTGAGCCACAATGTATGGTCCATGAAACATTTAGTACATGCTGGAAGCCCACGGCACAAGGGACTGATTCCTGGATGGATGTTCCAATGTGGGAGCAGCAGAAAGAGGCAGAAGGTGTACGAGGAAGCCATCTAGAGCAATGTGCAAGGGGAGGCATCGTGGTTGGTGGAAATGGCGTTGGGCTAGCAGGACTCAGAGAGCCTTGAGACACAGTGACTGGGGTGTGTAGACAGCCAGCCAGCCGTCAGACCGTGCTTCCTAACCATGTTTCTAAAACCACCTTTGTCATGGAATTAGGTCATCTGCCATCTGGTTGCTGATTATGAAGGTGTCTCTCGCTTAGCAATGTGTTATACTAGAAAGCTCACGAGATTGTGGTTGGATGATGAAGACAGGCTGGCATGGATTTGAACAAGACGTGTGACTTTCATGACTTACGAGCTTCTCTAGATTGGAGGAATCCTAGCCCAACAGATAAAATGGAGGCTTGGGGTCAAACCTTGACTCCTCCTTTGTGGACCTGTACCTTCATCAAGTTACTTGCCTTGTACCCACATCGTTTGTATGCTGTGTGGCTTTTTTTTTTTTTTTAAGATGTATTTATCTATTTGAAGGTGGGGGGAGAGAGAGAAGGCCTGTGTGAGTTGTGGGAGGGGTGGAGGGAGAGGGAGAATCTCAACCAGACTCTGTGAGCCAGGAGCCTGATGCAGGACTCGATCTCACGGCCCTGAGATCACGACCTGAGCCCCCCTCGAGAGTCCGACTCCTAACCTACTGAGCCACCCAGGCGCCCCTGTCGTGCAGCTTCTAAAGATGAAATGAAAACCTTACACGCCCAAGACCTCGCCAAACAATGCTCAGAATTGTGTGCTGTTTCTATTCCCTTGCTCCTCCTTTGGTTAAAAAAGAGGCAAATGAGAGCTGAGGTTTACCTCCACAAGCTCTGAATCCATGATGAACCATGAAGGCTTGAGTCTGAGGACTGTTTCAAAGCCAAATAATCATAACCACTTCCATGAAATGGAAACAAAAACACATGCTGTACTTTGCAAAGACGGGGGAGCAACCTGTTTTGGAGATTAACAAAGCAGAACCCAGCGGCATCCACACATTCTCATTTGGTCCAGTTCTACATACTGGGGACATTCCTCCATGGGACAGAAGGCCATGAGGCCCCAGCCTCTAAAATTAAAATTGGGGTACAGAGTGGAGCCCCCTGGAAAGGAGAGTGTATTTCCAACATTCCACATGAAAAGATGTGGGGAGGGATCAGCTTTACTTACGAAGGTCTCCGATGGTGCTTTCTACTGAGACATCTGTAGCGTTATGCGTAATGCTGAGGTACCATGGATAAAGCCAGAAAAGGGTAAAGAAAAAGTAACAGAACTAAAAATATATAAATAAGTAAAATAAAAGGAATGGAGGAAGGGACACAGAAAGACCTGTAAGGTCACTGCAGCGCATTCCTGTTTTGTGACACAAGAACAGAGCCCCGTGTGGCCTAGCAGAAGCTGGGAGAGCAAATCTCAAAGTGCCCATCATCAGACAGAGTCTGGATTAAACAGGCGTTGTTCCTCTGACGAAGCTGAGGTCCCATGGATTTCGTTTCACAACTAACAGTTAAAAATAACACATTAAATGGTATTATCTTTCCAGATCCTTTCAGTGTTTAGGATTATGTGATTTATGTTATGAAATTTTTAGCACAGGACCAAGCACAAAATAGGTGCTCAATAAAGCGTGGGAAGAATAACCAAATGAAAAAAAATAAATAAATAAAAATAAAAGGAAACAAAGACATGAAAGTGGTCCAGATCTTGGCATATGGTGCTTGGCTCTATCCATTAAAGACTGACATATGTCCTCCCTAAGGGTGCTGGGACAGATACCTTGTAAGAACAATGGGAGCAAGCACAAATCTTCTTCTATGTGTTATCGCCATGCTTTTTACACAACCTGTGCAACAGTACACAGCCTCCCTGGTTATTGCTGATGCTCAGAAGGATATTCTATGAAACCCAAATACGCCACAAGGCAAAAGAGAACTGACAATTGCATTGAGGGGCTTGCAAATACCTAAGAGCAGACTTTCAACTCAATAGACGTGTCTTGGAGAGGGTCTACCGTCACACAAATGAGGGCTCACTGACTACTCTGTCTTGTCCTAGCACTTTTACATGGTTTTATTCTTCACAGGTTAACCTAGGTCACAGGCTACCATGTCTAGTTTGTTTTGTTCCTTCCCATTCGCACACTGCTGGAACCCCCAAACCCCATGTGCTCCTCTGTGGCTCCTTCCGAACCTGGCCTTTGCCATCTCACCAAGCCTGTGACTTTCATGCTCCCTTCCGCTCTCATGCATTCTCCATCAGGTGGGCTGCTGTGTTTCTGTCCGCCTGCTGGCTCTGGCTCTGGGACTGAGCCCCGGCTCATGGCCGGCTGTGTGAGAACGTCCGTTGTCTGCATGGGGGACTGTAGCTCTGAGCATGTTACTTCAATGTGTGAGGGTTGCAGACCTCCCAGCTCTTAGCAGAGGACCAGCTTCTCGCCCACATACACACGATCAAGAGAAGGTAGTGCGGTCACCCCAAACACCCCTGTAGGCATCTCACCCAATGGCTTCCATGCACAGAAAGAAAAAGAAATAATATCAAGCTAACTGCAATGATTTTAACCAAAGGGCCATTCCCTCTTTATGGCTGTGTATATGATGCTGTTTACTCCGGCTTTTCTCTGTGAGAAGCCAGAAGGACATGTGTATGGTGTCACTGGAAGTGAGTGAGGGTGGGCACGTGTGGCCCTGGGCTTCCCACCAGACGGAGGGTCGGGTCTGTCCTATGAGCTAACCCGGGAGAAGGATGTGAACGCAGGGGGTTGCCAGACCCCTGCTTCTGAGAGGACACTCCCCTACTGGTGTGAAGGATGGGACTCCTCTCCTGAAAGAGAGTCCCGCATGGCGGCTGATCCCTCACACCTCTGCCCTGTCGCTCTGGACCCCAGCACGGCCTCCATCAGTCTGTCCAGTGTGCCGGAGGTCTGGCTCTCCCTCCTCAAGCCTCTTAGTCATTCTGTTCCCTGTCTGGGGTTCCCTGCCACCCACCTTCACCAGGTCAACCCTGACTTGGCCCTGGGCATAGACATCCTGTCTTGCAGAGGCCTCTCCTGACCCCATACATCTGCAGAGCGGGCTGGGTGTCCCTCCCCTGAGCACACTCTGATCCCTACCCCTGGGTGGTGCCAACCTCCTTCACTTTCCCATTTGACCAGACTTCGAGCTGCTCAGTCTGACCCGTACATCCCTGGCACAGCGGGCCCTCCACACAGATTTGCTGAGTGAATGAATGAATGAATGAACTTCCTCGCCAAAGCCCTCCTTCAGCACAAGGCTGCCTCTCCTTTGGGCTCTTTGAGGGCAGGCATGTGCCTTGGATCCCTGAGCTCCCACCCGGCATGACGGGAAGTTGCTCGGCAAACACCAGTGGACCATGGGCACCAGCAGGAGCCTCCAATCTCTCCAGCCGCTGCCCAGGCTCAGAGCACTCCAGCGCCTTCAACCTGCCATCGAGGTCTGAGTTTGATCCCCAGGGGACTTTTGGTTCCCAGCTACTTCTTGGCTATATTTGGCTTGTGAACAACAGATTCCAGTGAATCTTAGGAGGACCAGTCTTTACTCTAATTACTTCCGAGAAACTGAACAACCATAAAGACAAAAAACAAAAATGATGCTAAGAATGAAAACATACTAGACCATTATCTTGGCAGGCATTTTGTTTATAATTTTTATAATAAATAATATAATGTCCCTGTTTTACATTATATATATTTATGTATGTATATATATATATATATATATATTAGATATCTATATACTTCATTAGAAAGACATAAAAAAGCCTTTTCAAATGAGGCATGACACGCAACACTGGACACTCTTATTTACAGTATAGATATGTACTTTCTACACAAGAGAATAGATGCTCGGAGGCCAGAGAGGGTTTACAAAGACAGCAGATCACCCCTGTAAAAAAAGGGGTGCACCATGCAGCTGGACGTTTATTGCCATGAGTTCTCACTATGTCCAGACAGCATATTGAAGTTAAAAATGGCATCTGGGTACTGGGAAAGACGATGGTCATTGGATTCACCCTGGCTCTGGAACCACACTACACGGTCTTGCAAGTGACCAGGGAAGGACACACTTTGCTGATGGGTATCGGAAACACAAAATGAAATGCTCTCATCGGAGGGGCAGGGCTCCTCACGGGCCCTAAAGGAAAACCTGCTATAAACGTATGGTCCAGCACGGAGTCTGAACACGTGTCTAGACCAGGAAACACAGCCACGTGGGCTCTACTGCAGGAACTGATTCCGCCTCTGTTATCCTGTGGTTTGGTGCTATTTGTGAGGAACCCAGTCTCTGTCCAGCGGGAACTTGGAAAAATACCCATAGAACTTACTGATCCCATACAGGTGAAGCCTAGGATATAATGAGAGTTCACAGGAGACCCCCAGGGGAACCCTTGCTCCACTGTCTGCGAGTCTGCCTTCGTGGCTCATTCAAATCTACCCCCACCTTCTTTCATGAGAAACCCACAGGTTTCTGTCCTACGAAGCTGCCTTCCAGGACTGGTTTCTTGTGGTCTGCGTGTGTTTGGCAAAGTCACGCTGTTAACATGGGAGGACTACAATTCTCAGATAAGCCAAGATTTACTGGGTTTTAGGACCATGGCACTAGCGACCAAAGGTCACGGTCCAGGCGCCCGGACCAGGAATCTGATCGCAGAGGACTTTCCGAAACACGTGAGAAGGTAGTTTTGCAGAAACAGGAGCTTCTGCTTCTGGAAGATGGGTCTCCTGTGTTAGTCATCCCTCCTGTCCTGGTCCGTGCCTTCCTTTGTGTGACCAGGTGATTCTCTAGGCTTCCTTTAGGCCAAGAGTGGACTCAGTCTTTGGGACCCTATCAAATATCCTGGCCATTTTCAAAACGTCCCTTAAGTAACTTACCAGTAACAGTTTAAGCTGGGTCCTCAATCGGGCTGATGTCCTCCTCTCTAATCTCATTGTTGTCCCTGCTATTTATTGTTGTTATTATTTTTTTTAATCAATGGTGACCTCTCCTAGCCCTTTATTTTCCTAAGGCAAGAAGACATTTCTAGTAAAAGATATCCAGCACCTTCTTCGAGCTCCCCTGAGGTTTCATCCAGCACTCCTCCATTTAGATGTCTGTCCTTCCACGGAGAGGAGAAGCCGCTGGCCATGTTAATGGTTGTGTTTGTATCTGTATTTTTTTTTTTTTTTTTGCAATTGCATCAAATGCTAACATAGCATTTCTTTGGAAGAATATCAGCAGGAGCTTCACGCCTGTCTGTCCATCTGTCTCAGTGCCTCCCTTTGCTACGCTTAATCTGAGTGTGTTTTCCCTGATTACAGACAGAGATGGAAGCATTCACAAAAATAATCTGTGGGCCTGGGCTCTGCAGAGACAGTCTGGAGGGGCAGGTGAGGCAGCAGAGCTCACCGCCTTCCCTCTAGCTGCTTTTCTCCGTCACAGACCTGCATTTTCCAAGAGCATCGCCTTTCTGCCCCCGTACTTTACATCACCCCATCCGCTACTGTCCATGAACTAGGACTCGAGTCCGTAAAGCATTCCTTTGCCCCTGGTGGTGGAAACATGGGAGAATGACCGTGTGGGCATCACGCTGTCTTGAACAAGCGGCACGTTGGAATCGATTACGGTTTGTATCTACAGGAATATACGCCCCACTTCCGCACGGAGGTTCACCTGAGTTCTGAAATGCTTGTATGCACAGGATTGAATCAGAATGATAAAGCTATGAGCTAGGAACATACCGGGCACATCTAGGGAGACTGGAGCGGACTCGGTGAGCCAGCGGAGGGAGAAAAAGGTGGGCTCACCAACTCCGAGGATTCTGCTTCTTTATTTTGTCATATTTCTCCTAGAAAGCATCTTGAAAGACTCTCCAGGAAGCCGGACAGCTTCGGACAACCTCTTGTCTGGTGACACTACCGTGGACGGGTTCAGCTTTCCCAAATCTCCAAGATGGAAGCACCTGGAACGGCCGGTCCCCACCCCACCCTCCTGGCCTCGGGGCCCTGCAGTGGCTGGGGGCTGCGAGGGACGTCTCCGCTAGAGCGTTCAGGGGTCGCAAAGCCTCTGCGGGCGGCCCCGGCCACTACTTGAAGTAGCTGAGCCCCGCCACCAGGAAGAACTTCTCCAGGAAGAGCTCGGAGTCCAGCACGGCGATGTGGGCGGCCCGGCCGATCAGGGCATTGGCAGTGTTGGGCAGCGCGTGGAACACGTTGTGCCGGACTAGGGTGCAGTCCTTGGCGTCCACCAGGGGACGCAGGAGGTTGTCGATCATCTCCGCATACACCGGCCCTGGGGAAGGGAGGAGCAGGTGACCTGGGGCAGAAGGGGGCCGCGGGATCCCAAGGAAACGAGGAGAGCCTGGGGTGTGCGGCACGGACCGTCCCGTGTGCCCTCGTAGGCACTGGCCAGCTCACAGAGTGTGCTTTTTTAAATCAGAAACCCGGGAAAAACAATAATAATAATAGTAATAATAATAATAATAATAATAATAATAATAAAATGCGGCTTACCTGTGTGTCTGTCTTTGAGGGCAGTTTTACACATTTCGATCCTGGCTGAATGAAATGGCACGTAGCGATCTTGGGGAGAAGCCACCAGCACGACATTTTTGAAATACTGCAGACCTGCAAGGAGCCAAGAGGGTGCCTGTTGCCGGGTCCCCCCAAGACCCACACACGGAGCACAGAGAGGGGGAAGGCGGGAAGACCCACCGGCTGAGACACTGGCCCCAGCCCTGCAGTGTCTGCTTTCAGAGAGCAGGGACTGCTGTGTTCTCCTTGGCCACGGAAGCTGAAGAGACATGGGGCAAGCACTTCTCTACAGGGGGAGGGGAGCAACATGCAGGGGACAAAGGGGACTTTCTGGGGGAGCAGCTCTAAGGAGCTCATAAGGAATGAAGAGAGGACTCTGCTCCTCCTTCTCCGCAATGGGGACGACTCCTGACTGCGGGGCTCCTCCTGTCCCCGCTGGACGACAGCGGCCTGCAGCTGGAGACAGAGGGGCTGGACAGCACGGCGTGTTCCTGCGTCCTCAGACCCAGCCCAGGCCTGCAGACAGACCCTGCAGAGTGCTCCCCAGGCCCTCTGCCCGCAAGGCCCTCAGCCCGTGCCCCTGCACCACGGTGGGACCTCCAGCCTCCCAAGACCACCTGCGGGGGTCCAGCCTGCCTCCGAGACAGGACCATGAAGACCAGCCCCTCGTCCTACTCTGCGGGATCGCCCCAGCTCCCAAGATCTCTGTGGTGACCACACTGCTCTCCAGCTTCCACCTCTCCTCGTGGGGGGATCCTAAAAGCTCAACTTTGCACAGAGACGCACTGGGTAAGGACTCGCCTAGGGTCTCACATTCAGAGAGAGGCAGAGATATCAGCGGGGGAGGTGTTCACCAGGTGATGGGAGAGGGTGACGTGGGACAGAGGCTCAACCCTCAGACCACTGCTGCACTCTGCTCGTCCCCACAACACAGGCAGGGTCTCCAACACCTGTGTGCACTTCCCATCACAGTGTGGGTGAAGGTGTGACTTCATTCCTGCCCTGGAAGGACCCCTGCCTCGCCCCGTACTGTTAACTTAAGTGGCCTGGGCTCAGCTGCTCTTTATGTGGGTGGGTCTGTACCTGGGGAGGAGCCGTGAGTAGGCACGTAGGCCCGGGAAGTGTGATTAGGGCATCAAAAACTTATCAGGAAGCAGAGGCCACAGCGCATGTGTGGAGATAACCTCGATGCACACCTTGGGGCACCTAAGACGCCCTTCTTGGGAGCGGCTGAGTTCGTGGGTAGCTAGCGGCCTCCCTTGTTTGCTGAAAATTCTGTGCTCCCTCTACCTCCTGACTCTACCCTTCCCTGCATGCACTGGCGCAAGAGGGTAGTGTTTGGGTCTCAGGGCTGGACCTCCAGCTTACACGGTGACCACAGCAGCATGCTGTGGAGGAAGGCACTTGCCTGTTTTCTGGCTTAGTTGGTAGAGGAAACATTTGCGCAAATCAGCATTATCCCTGAAGGTCAGCTGCAGAAGGGACCCAGATTTCTTTAATTTCTGCATGAGCCACAAGCCTAGAAAGACCAAAATGAAACAGAACAAAAATCAGTAATGAAACCTAAAGAGAACAAAAATAACTGGGGAGAGATCAACGTGAAACTGTGATTTTTAGCCAATTTTAAAATAAGAGAGTAGTAGGCACTTGGGCAAACTTTGGGGAAGTCAGAGGAAAATTCTTACGTATTTGTGGCAGGGATATAAAATCATCCTGCAAAATGATACAGCGACGGGGGTCAGGAGGATGACACTTCGCGCCCTTTGACCCATCTGACCTCCTCCCACAAATCTGAAGAAGCATCCCAAATAGCCATACAGATGAATGCTCCTTACAGATGCACGTAGCGCAGAGAGAACCCGAAAGCACCTTCCACTTCAGAGTCCGTCCCTGACCCTCGTTAAGCCAGCACCGACGCTGACGGGCGTCGCGTTCCCACGACAAAATGAGTGTGACAAAAATGCAAGGAAATGAATACGATGCTGTTCTTTTCGTCATGTTGCAAGATTATAAATATGAAAAAGTTAGATGTGGTTTCAGTCATGCTTCTGTCCAACGATGGCTTCCCTGGTCTGTGAGGACAGAGAGAAGGGCAAAGGGACGACCTTCCACGTGCTACAGTTAACACTTCAGTTAATGTCCTTCAAATAACATAAAGGCAGACGAACAGACCTGACCCGCTCTGTGGGGAAGGCAAGCAGCCCAGTGTCCCTCAGTGTCCCCCAGCAGTGCAGGAGGCTGGGAGACAGGCGGGGAGTGGGAGCGTACTGGACCTTCCCAGAGGCCACCTAATGGGTTGTGGGCAATCGGGGACCGTTGAAGGAGTATGTTAGGAGTATGATTTAAGAAACTAGCTGTGATTACACAAGACCCGACGCCCTCCTTGGGCTGCCATCTGCCAGCCGTGGGGCTCCCAAGGACACTAGCACATGATGGGAGGCCCTCCATCATCAGGCTTTGGCTGAGAGTTTCACGGTCACCTCCTGTCCCTCTAGCTCAGCCTGTATTCCTGTCACAAAGAGCCACCTATCGCCTGCTTCCATGTTATTATACATACTATTTTCTGCTGCACAAAAAGCTTGTCCCCCCATTCACTGCCTTAGAAATTCTGCTCATTGTCCAAGATGTGTTGAGACTTGCTCCTTTACTCTCCACGGTGTCCCTAACCTGTTAGAGGAAACTTGGAGAGCCTCAGGGCTGCGGGCCATGTCATTCCATTCTGGCAAGAAGTGTAGAATCTGGCTATGGTTGGCCTCCCGTATGTTTTAGTCAACTTCCTTCCTTCTCCTGCTTCATCCTCAACAATTCTGATACACACACACACACACACACACACACACAAACACACACACATAATATGCATATTTTAGACATGCATATGCACACATATACCTAGAGATCAGAAATGTATCCATACATATACACAAGCAGACATACATACACACATTAGCTCTATTTTAAAAATAAAGAAACTAAGGGACTCGTTTGTGGCTCAGTTGCTAAGCATGTGCCTTTGGCTCAGGTCATGAACCTGGGGTCCTGGGACCAAGCCCTGCATCGGGGTCCCTGCTCGGCGTGAAGACTACTTCTCTTTCTCCCAGTCCCCCTTCTTGTGTCCCCTCACTCCCTGTGTCTCTCTCTGTCAAATAAATAAATAAAATCCTTGGGGAAAGAAAAAAAAAATCCTTAAAAAAAAAATAAGGAAACTAAGTCACACAGAGATGAAAATGTCTTGGCCAGAGTCGTCCCCAAGTGTCTGGGTCAGAACTCAGCCGCAGGCTTGCAGTGGCAGCGACGTGGTTCTGAGCCCTTTGTTACAGGCTGAGTGGAGGAGCCCCCCGGAAGCAGGAAGTGGAGGCCCGGGTCCCCGGACACTGAATCTGCCGGCCCCTGGGGCTCGCACCTCCGGCCTCCAGGCTGTGAGGATACACGTCTGTGGTCTGTAAGTCATACAGTCCGTGGTGATTCGTTACAGCAGCCCGAGCAGACGGAGACACCCCTGCTCCCCCCTCCCCACTCCAGTGCCCGCTCGGTCCTGTCCAGCCAGGAGCCCAGGGCATCACCTTTCTGTTCGCAGACGAGATCTCAGAGCCTCCAAAGCCACCAGATTCCGTCCAGAAGAGCCTCCCCTGGGCTACCATCTTCCCGTGCCCCGAGTGGACTGTGAGGAGGGGTGGGCTCAGCAGAGTCTCACCTGCTCACCTGTACTAACCAGCGCGCTGTTGTTGTACAGGGTCCCCAGGTGAGGTCCAGACAGCGACAGGAACGTGTGGAGTTTGTTGAGGTAATACCGGAACCGCGGCCGTGTGAGGACCGACCGGATGATGATGTTGCCAAGGGAATGGCCAATGAAGCTGTCAGGACAGAACTGCACGTGAGTGTGGCCGCGGTGGGCCAGCTGCTGTGCTGGGGGCGTGAGGGGTCCCGCCATCCCCCACCCCGACTCAGGGGCTCTGGCCAAGAGAATGGGGGCTGCCAGCCCACCCTCCCTGGGCTTCCAGCCTCTGGCCACAGTGAGCTTGGGACGGGGACCTCGGGCATGAGGCCTCTGCTGCCCAGTGTGGTCCAAAGAGAAGTGCGGGCGTGTGGCTGGGCTCCATTAGGAAATGAACCCCGACCGTGCCCTGTGTCTTGTCTCCGGCCGCCGGGGGGTCCTGGCCTTCACAGGATGAAACCCCACTTCCTTGGCCTGGCTGATGAGGCTGCTGGGGACCTGACTTCTGACTCGCTCTGTGATTTGATGCATCACCCATCATCATTCCAAGTGTATGGAGTCACCCGCTGCTGGCCCACACCCTTGGTCGCCCCTCCTGCACCCCAGCTCCAGTCGCACCGCGACTCACACATCTGAGGACCCAACACGGCATAATTTTCTAACTGAATACCTGTTTATGGAAACCCTATCCCTTGAGAGGTCCGTGGCTCTGCTCACAGTGAGCCCAGAACAGGCCGAGAAAGGAAATGAACGTTCATCTAGGAAATGGCTTTACCCAGATTTCCGCCCCATCTCTACAAGCCTCTGTCTTCTCATTTGTGAAATAAAGAACGGATATTTTATCTCTGGGGCCTCAAAGGACTGATGCACGTGGACCCACCACTGTGTCCACAGACCGTAAGTGCACAGAAAACACAAGCCATTGCCCCTTGCCTTAACCAGGAAACGTTTCGGCCGAGCTCATTTTGGAGTGGAAGGACCAGACAAGTGTGAACTGGAGCCCTCTCCTGGGGCGGGTAACACAGTCCACTATTCCCCACCCAATGCCAGTGCTCGCCCTGCCCGGCAGGCAGGAAAATGGAGGCTCAGAGGTTTAGAAAGCCAGAGACAGGTGGCACGGTAGAGTCAGCCCTCGGACATGTGAGAGTTAGAACAGCCGTTCAAACCTAGAATTGTGTTGTAGTCCAGTTCCCTTTCTGCTGAGCTGGGAAATGCCACTGCTCCCCCACTCCCTTCTGCTCTGAAAGTTGTCTACTTCAGTAAGTCACAAGTTAGCTTATGAAGGTGGTAGACAGAAGGCAGCATGCCGAACTTGTCTATGGCCAACACCCAGAAATGCCTCCCCTTTTCCCCCAGCATTAACTACCTGTGGTTTCCTTTTACCTAATTCGGGATATGGAGAGGTTGTACAACTGGATGTGCTGAATGATTTCATCCAACAACCGATCCGTCATGGTATCAAAATCTGCAAACGTGTCCATCTGGAAGAAGAGAGAGGGGCCGGGTGTTGGGTGGGGTCACAGCAAGGCCAGGCTCTGCGGGAACCCGCCTTCTTCCATGGTGCCGCATTCTGGAGCACGCCTAAGCCTGACGTTGGGGTAACAGGTGGGGGTTCAGCACCGAGGACGGGGCCCCTAGATCAGGGCTCTCAGGAGGAGACTCAGGATGCCAAGGGACCCTCAGTCAGGAGGCTGGCTGGAAACAGATGGGAGAAGCTGGCGGACAACAGCAGGCACACGCACCGACGGACACATCATCAGTCTCCAGGGACTGCATCTGTCTGCTGCCCACTGGCCTCATGGTACCAAGAGGAACCAGGCTCTAAGGGTGAGCCTGTGCCCCCAGGACTCACACCCAAACCCGCCTGGCCCCGGAAGCCTGCTTTCTTCCCAGCACAGCCTTGGGACTGCGCTACCAGACCATGTCTAGAGCAGGGTCCGAAGCCCTCCAAAGTGACTCCGCAGGGACGATCAGAGGATACGCGCAGAAAAGGAAGAGGAGAAACGGCAGACATGAATTTGAAAAGCTGAAAGGGCAGACGTGAGGAAGACACACTAGATTGGTGGCCAAACTTTTGGAAACTGATGGGAACCACAGGAAGAGAGACTTGAGGCCAACACAAAACACACTTTGTCATCATTGGAGTTGCCCTTCAGTGTCACGGGCTACATGGAACTGTGCTGAGTGCCAAGCCACAAAGGTGGACGAGGGGTTTCGTGAGTATTTGTCAGGCGAGTGGCGAGGGAGCCTGTGTATGTTGTCGCCTGCCACTCGATTGCCCTAGAGGCACCGCAGGGACGGAGCGCTGTGGTCACTTTTTCAGTGTCTATGGAGTAAGAGAGCCTTATGCTCGCCGGCCGGCAGGCGCGCTCTCCTGCTCACGGGACCTGTGCCCGGGGCTGCTCTTCCCAGTGCGAGCCTGTCTCCTCCCGAGTCCTGCAGCCTGCTCCACACCAGCGTCAGGCTTAAACTGTTTACAACACGCTGCTGTGTTCGTGACGCTCCAGCCTCTCAGGCCCCGTCTCCTCAGCTACATCCTGTGAGTTGCGCATGAATCATTGAATCAACAGTAGTAATTATAAGGCCTGAGTTGACCTTGATGTGCAATATTCCGGAAGACACAGTAGGCTTAAAAATCGTGCCAAGAACTGCCCAGTCAGGGTGATTTTAAAAGGATGTAGTGGAAATCCACATGTCTATGAGGTTTACAACTTTTAGGCATTAATGACATGTCGTGGGACATAATCCTTCCTGAGTGACCAGCTCCCCCACCCACCCCGGCCACCATCTCACTCCTTCTGTCTGGACCCGGTCCGGTAGTCCCTATGGAACCCCACTGAAATCCCTCTGCCACCGGAGCTGCATCACAGGGGCTAGGTTAGCCTGTGACCATCCCCTTCACCCAGTAGAGACCCACAGACACCTGAATCTTGTATGATCCCAGCTGTCATCTGCCCTAGCACCCTGGCCACCTGACCCACGTGTCCCCACTTCTTACTCGTTCTTTCCCCTCCCAAAGGAAATGATGATCTTCCCGGACCACCCAGTGCTCCTTGGCAGGGTGCCCTTCTACGGGAGTGTCCACAGATCTTCGGGGGGGATTTTAGGAGGCTCTTCCAGACACGACTCAGCGATCCTCTCAGTCCTGATGTGTCTATTTGTTTGTTTTTGTCATACCTGGTTCTTTTCAGACATTAGGAAGTCCAGCTTTCCTCCAGGAAGCCCCAGTTCGATGAAAGTCTTTACCAGGCGGAGGTCGGCACTGTTCCCTAAAAACGACAGATCACCCCACCCCAGACCCGTAGTTACTCATATCAGAAAGGACACACAAGGGATTTAAGTCCCCCTCTTCTCCCATCCACCCATCTTCCACTTTTTCATTAAACAGATAACAAAAACAGTGAAAACAGGCTCATCCTAGTGGTCCCAGGCTCCTCCTGCCCCCCGACACAAGGTCAGGCCTTTGGAGCAGTCCTACCTCCGTGGACTTCCTCCCTGAGCTGCAAACACGGGGCTCATGAACATTGCATGCAGAGCACTGCTGGAAGCACACTGCATCCTCCCCGTCCACAGCCCACTCTGTTCAGTGAGGCCGCTCTGCACAGGACGCCCCGGCGGGGGCTGATGTGGCACAACCTACATGTCCCCGCTTCCTCCAAAGACCAGCGGCATCATCCACAGGCAGCAGGCGCGTCCCCCGGAGGGCCAGGCAGGACGCGGTTGGGGGTGAGAGAGTGAGCATGGCCCTTGGGAACCAAGGTCATGGCTGTGCCAGCTGCGTGGACGCCACCCGCCCCACCGTGACCACAGGACCGAGCAATCACAGCTCAAGATTCTGAGGCCCCTGCTGAGGGCAGCGGACCCTTTAGCACCCGCAGCAAAGATCACGTGAAGGACACTATAATGAGCTTCAGAGTCAATGATTTTTCAGTGTAGATTTCATGCAATTGGTTGGCTGGCTGTATTGTACTGAATTTTTCACCTATGCCTCAGAGGGATCCCTGCAGAGTCGAAAGTTAGAAGCTAGTTAGTCTGTGGAGGGGCGCCTGGGTGGCTCCGTCATCAGGCATCTGCCTTCGGCTCAGGTCGTGATCTCAGGGTCCTGGGATCGAGCCCCGCATCAGGCTCTCTGCTCAGTAGGGAGACTGCTTCTCCCTCCTCCTCTCCCCCTGCTTGTGTTCCCTCTCTCACTATCTCTCTCTGTCAAATAAATAAATAAAATCTTTTAAAAAAAGAGAGAGAGAAGATCTTTAGTGAATAGGGGACCTACCTTTCCCTATAACCAGAGTTTCAAAGTAGGTAGTAAACTGTGAGTAATATAGTTTACTAATATCTCATATCCTTCTTCATGGAACTACCAACTTGAAGGATGGTGGGAGCACCACATGGTACCGGGGAGAGCTACGGGTATGGGAGGGTATCCCTAACCACTAGGGACGACCCAGTATCCCCACACGCGCCCTATGATGATGGCCGGCAGAGCGGAGGACCAAACCCGTGGGGTCACAGTCACGAAATGCTCATGTTCTTTTAGGGAGGTTCCTATTTTGTGTTATTAAGTGAAATTTGATTCACTCTGTTCATTTCTGACAACAAAATTGGGCTCTTTGGTCTTGTTGTGGTTCTTATGTAAAGTGACCTACTGATATTCCAGGACCTGGACTTAAAAGAAAAGCAGCAGGGTTTATATTTTGCCTAAGGAGTGTAAATAAGGGATGATAACGGCCGCTCTCCTTCAGCTCCTAAGAGAGATAGACTCTCCGCAACTTGGAAATACGATTTGATGTTACACTGAGAACATCTTGCAAGGACACAGATCTCCGGCCTTTGGTGCATCATGAAGAAGTATGTGGATATTCCTAACACTTCACAACTTCTGCAGTTCTCTGCTGATATAAGTAGGTCCTTGCCACTGAAATTCAACAAATGGGTCCTGTACAACTCTGTAGCATCTGGACCTCTGTGACCCTGAATCAGAGAAGCAGCCATCAATAGAGGCCTATGCATGGTCTTGGCTGTGTTTTCGATGACTGTAGGACCAGGCGAGAACGCCGTAATGGACAGCTCCAGTTTCTGACCCTGCACAAACACTGAGGAAGCTGCTGTGCCTTCATACCCTCCCTCTCCCACACGCAGCATGGGCGAAAAATAAGTCTGTGGCCTGACAAGATGTCTCATCTTAACGAAGAGACTGAGAGCCTTTCTCATTTTGATTTAGTGTCAGATAAGTACGACGGACATCCGGTCATGTGTGATATGAAGCTAAGTCGTCCGTAACACCTGTGCTACAAGGGCATCATGAGGAGGAGTGAGAAAGTCATTCTCTGTCTTTGTTGCAGTCTTTCCGATGGCAAGTCCCAATGAGAAACAGGATGTTCTCAGGGGCGCCCGGGTGGCTCAGCCAGTTGGGCATCCAACTCTTGGTTTCAGCGCCAAGATCTCCAGGTTGTGAGATGGTGGTTCCCACCAGGCCCCATGCTCGGCATGGAGTCTGCTTGAGATTCTTTCCCTCTGCCCCTCCCCCATGTGTGCTCGCTCTCTCACTCTGTCTCTCATAAATAAATAAACCTTAAACAAACCAACAAAACCCCACAAGATGTCTTCAGTAGCTTCTTACTTTTTAAGAGAGAAAAGTGAGTCTCAAGCCCAGTCTTCTGACAATGGGGCCAAACTTCAGTAAGATTATTTTCCTATCGTTGTAATCATTTTTAATATTACTCTTCATGTGTGCCAACTGGTTCTAGTATTTCACTTGTGGTGGTGATTTGAAGTTTCTTCTTTTTTTTTTTAACAAATATATTCAAAAAGTATGCCAATTTCAATACAGATTTTGAAATCCCAGTACAGCGTACCTGGGTGGAGTAAAATTAGGGAAAGGGATGTGAAGAGCAGGGACTTGGGAAGCAGTAACGTTGATGCTGAGCAGGACAGCCCACCAGGGGACCTGGGGTGACCAGACACAGTGATGTAGGTTGGCATGAATCCCTGGGGAAGGTGTGGAGCTGATGTAATCCCAGGAAGGAAAGGCTGGGAGATGATAGTGGGGAGGCTCAGAACACAGGAGCTTTCTAAGACAGCAGTTTATTCTATTTTCTGAGAGCTCTAAAGAAAGATTTTTGGTAATGGACTGGCACGACCAGATCTGGTAAGATTTCTAAAAAGATGACTCAACAGCGATGGGGATGGTGCTTTGGACAGAGGACAAGATGAATTTGTTGGCATAAGGCAGAATGAAACCATGGGCTCTGGAGGCTGACAGCTGGGTTTTAACCTTGGCTCAACCACATTAGCTATGGGCCTCTTTCGCAGTTTCCCCAGTTACAATGGGACAACAATACCACCTGCTCTACACAGATGTTGTGAGGATTGATGACATGAATAGACGTTCAGCATCTAGAAGGGTGCCTGGCCTCTGATGAGTGATACACCAAGGCTGCTGCTCCTTCTCTTCTTCCTCCCCTTCCTGCTCACCCAGAATGTATCATTTACCACTGGATTATCTGACACTTTGCCAAGTACACCTGTTGACCAAGCGTCCCAGTATCCACGGCATATAGCCAGCCAGTGAAATGCATTAGCCCCTGGATTGGGAATTAAGGATATAAAGAACAGTGTGTTTGATAAGTTCTTTATAGATTTTTGGATACTAGCCCTTTATCTGATAAGTCATTTGCAAATATCTTCTCCCATTGTATCAGAAAGAACAAATAATCCAATCAAGAAATGGGCAGAGGACATGAACAGACATTTATGCAAAGAAGACATCCGGATGGCCAATAGACACATGAAAAAGTGCTCCGTATCACTCGGCATCAGGGAAATACAAATCAAAACCACAATGAGATACCACCTCACACCACTCAGAATGGCTAAAATTAACAAGTCAGGAAATGACAGATGCTGGCGAGGATGCGGAGAAAGGGGAAGCCTCCTACACTGTTGGTGAGAATACAAGCTGGTGCAACCACTCTGGAAAACAGCATGGAGGTTCCTCAAAAAGTTGAAAATAGAGCTACCCTACGACCCAGCAATCGCACTACTGGGTATTTACCCTTAAGATACGAATGTAATGATCCGAAGGGGCACGTGCACCCGAATGTTTATAGCAGCAATGGCCACAATAGCCAAACTATGGAAAGAACCTAGATGTCCATCAACAGACAAATGGATAAAGAAGATGTGGTGTATATATACAATGGAATACTATGCAGCCATCAAAAGAAATGATATCTTGCCATTTGCAATGCCGTGATAGAACTAGAGGGTATTATGCTGAGTGGAATAAGTCAATCAGAGAAAGACAATTGTCATATGATCTCCCTGATATGAGGAAGTTGAGAGGCAAAGTGGGGGTTTGGGGGGTAGGGAAGGAAAAAATGAAACAAGATGGGATTGGGACAGAGACAAACCATAAGAGACTCTTAATCTCACGAAAAAAACTGAGGCTTGCTTGGGGGTGGGGGGTAGGGAAAGGGTGATTGGTTATGGACATTGAGGAAAGTATGTGCTACAGTGAGTGCTGTGAAGTGTGTAAACCTAGTAATTCACAGGTCTGTACCCCTGGGGCTAATGATACATTATATGTCAATAAAAAAAAAAAAAAAGAACGGTGTGTCCTGGGAGCATAGCACACCACCAGTCCCTACTACATGACCCCCAGAAGATGGGGAGCACAGGTTTTCCTCTCATCACCCGTGAAGCCCTAGAGGAGTCCCTTCCCTTCTCTCACATTAGTTATGCATTGGAGTCCATATAAAGTAGACTTCAAGATTCTTCCAGAAATCAAGTTCCACAGTCCAGTTTTCATATCAATTAGGATGTCAACTTGAGCTTGAGTAGAACTCAAATACCTGTACCTCCAGCTGATCTGACTGCTTCCTTCAGCCAGTTAGGGAAAGGCTGGAATTCACAAGGGCAATCAGGACCACGTGTTTGCCTTTGGTCCAGACTGAGCTGGGACCTCAAGATCTTCCAGCAGAGCAGTTAAGTTCTGTATCTTACAGAGCCTTTGAACTGACCAAAGAAATGAAAGAAAGCTAACACAGGGTCCTAGGTCATTTGGGAGGAGGGGTGGAGAGAAGGAGCCCTTCCTACTCCCTATTCTCTTTCCTTGGACTTCTATATCAGTGGGAGATAGTTCTTCAATAGCATTTGGTTCTCAGTCTATATTTGCTGATCTCATGAAATTAAGAACTTTTTAAGGTGAGGAACAATGTTGGGTCTCTGCAATCCCAGAACTTGGTACAGCATCTGATATGCAAAAATTGCCCCATAAGTAAGAGATGAATAAAAATGGACAACAACACAGTTTGGGACAGTAGATTGAGCTCGCCCCAAATGTATCCATACATTCATTGCTCTCCATTTCTTTCCTGTTCTGTGGGCTCATGGGTCCCATTAACCTATACATTCTAACTATTCACATATCCCTTGACATTTTCATTTCAATAATCCATCCACCCATCCATCCATACACTCACTCCATTCCTTTATTTTTATTTTTGTTCATTAGTTTCATTAATTATTCATCCCATTTCTCCATTCATTCCATTATTTATTTATTCCTTCATTGCATTATTGCATTCATTATGAATTTCATTTACTCAACAGATTTTTGTGCAAGAGAAATCTCTTCCTTTGGGACAAGGTCAGGTCATTTCCCTAGACCCAGCATGCTGCCCTCCCATGGTTACTAATAACACTGTTGAAAACATACCTGACTTAAATTCATTCATAAATCTTATAAGTTTTCTACAGTAGAGAATATTTTTTTAAAGATTTTATTTATTTATCAGAGAAAGAGAGGGAGAGAGAGCGAGCACAGGCAGACAGAATAGCAGGCAGAGGCAGAGGGAGAAGCAGGCTCCCTGCCGAGCAAGGAGCCCAATGTGGGACTCGATCCCAGGACGCTGGGATCATGACCGGAGCCGAAGGCAGCTGTTTAACCAACTGAGGCACCCAGGTGTCCCTACAGTAGAGAATTTTGAGGAGGAAACCTTTCTGGGGACTCACCATCTAGGCCATGGACACAGACTACCAGGTGAATCCCATCTTCCAAATTTTCTTCCTCTTCCTCTGGTGGGAAATATGGTATATCAGAAGCTAGTACAGATAAGTCACTGTACAGAAATCCATCAATCTTCAGTTCTTTTTTAAATTTTTCTTTGGCCTGATAAAAACTGGAGAATACACTAATTAATCAGAAGCCACACTGTGTATGCCATGTTGAGCAGAAGATGAATTGAGCTGGCTGGGCCATGGGAGTGATGAACATCTACAAGGAATTATCTGCAAGCAGCAAAGGCAGAATATGAGGCCTCAGGAGATGCTGGTGATGGAAGCTTTTCCTCAACCAGGAGGCAAGAGAGTATCCCACAGAAAGTTTTCTGGAGTTTGGGTTCTACTGATTTCTATGTGCTTCCTGCATGGAACAGGATGCCTAAGATTCCATTCAGCTCCAAGGATCCATGCAATCCTGGAAAAGATCTCCCCAGAGTGAAAGCTTCTCCAGGTGGCCCACAGGCTACCATGGCTTGGCCTCCACCTGCTTCTCAGCAGCATCTCCCAGCCTCCAGAGAGAACACATTTCTCAGGATTTCCTTAATAAGGAAGTTTGCTTACTTCCATGCCTTGGTGCGTTCAGGTCTGTCTGAAATGTGTTTCCCACCGGGTTATCACGATCTTTGCCTGATTATCGGACAAGGTGATGATTAAGAACCTGGACTCAGAAGTGGGACTGCTAAGGTCAGAATCTCAGCTTTGACACTTACTAGCTGTGGGTCAACCACTTAACCTCTCTGCAATGGGTGTCCTCAATTGTAAAAGGGGAATACACCATTATCCAATTCATAAAGCTATTTTGCATGTTAAGTGACACAGTCTATGCAAAATGCTTAGAACAGTACTCAAAACTAAATAGTTAAAAAAAATGATCTATTACCAGCCTTATCAGCATCATCCCCATCATCTCCATCACCACTGTGTCTCTTGTATTTGCTCTGTGGTCACCTCTAAAAGGATTCCCCTGACCCCCATCTCTATGCATGCTTGCTGCCCTCAGCCAGACTGGGTCCTTCTGGCTCAGCTGTGCACACACACAGGAACCCTCCTGTTTACCCAGCTAACTCTTGTTCACTTCTCTCATCTTTCCATCTCCTTATTAGGCTGTAAGGACAGTAAGTGACCTTACAAGCCAGGCACTGGGCAGTGCTTGCTATCTATGTATTAAATTTATGCCATGAGCATAACAGGTACTTAACATTCTTTATAAAGCAAGGAATCCAAGTTCACCTGCCTGTGTAACCTCATTCGTGAGTATCAGTAATACGTAACTCTTCAGCATTATGCAGAAGAGTGATAAAAGGATGCTATAAGATACTTAATCAAATGTATAGTTTATAGATGAGGGAGCAACATGGATACAACCCTAATGTGAGGGTGAAGGGACGGAGTCTGGCTTTGCAAAGGAAATGACCTCCATAAGGACACCCTCAGTGGCTGAGGAGGAAAATCTGATGAAGATTCTCCCAGAGGCCCTTAAAGAACGGCCCTGTCAAAATATGCAAAGACAGAGGTATGGTGACATTCATAATGGAGTTGTTTATCATAATAATAACTAAAAAAAAATCAAGGGTCCCTCTCTAAAAGAGTTTATTCATAAATCACGGTACATATAGAAATGTTCCCAAAATAGTAAGTTGAAAAAACCTTGCAGTCCATTCAGAATCACTCTATTTTTGCATAAGAAGAATATTAGAGACAGGCACACAGAAAAAGAGCAGAAGAACTTACACAGTGACTGTATTTGAGAGATAGGCTTGCTGGTAGATTTCACCTCTACTATTCTCTATCTCTGACTTGTAGGATATAAAAATAATACTTTATCTAAATTGGAAAGTAACTCCTATCTCAGTGTTGAAATAGTATGCATGAATCTGAGCAATGTGTGGGGAATCCAGAACCCTGCTGGATGGGTAAGTCAGCGGTCAGCTTACCTGTACATCCTCTCACTGACTTCTTCCTCCAACTTGCTCGAATGGGTGGAGACAACTCCAAAGGAACCCAAAGGTTGATGAGTGATGGGCAACGGGGTCTGCTTGGCAGAGAATCCAGCCCGGGCAGGGGTCTCCTTGGGCACAGATGAGAAAGGGAGACACGTGGCAGTGCAAGACACGGACAGGTTGACGACCTCCACGGCTTTCAGGCTGTCCAGAGTGAAGGTCTCCACTGAACCCAGGTGAGACGCCACGACGGAAGTGCCTGTCTTTGGCTCTTGGTTTCCTAAAACCTGGGAGTGAATGGAGGGAGTCACAGTGGAACCCATGGTGCCTGCTTCACATCTAGCCTCCAGATGAGCTTGAGTTCCTTCACTAAAAGCTGCATCATCGACGATGCCTGGTGAGCTGTTCTGCTTGCCTGGTGAGCTGTTCTGCTCGCCTGTGGACTCCAGGTCACTGGCATCAGCAGCTGTCCTAGAGTTCCACTCAGGCACCTTATGGTGGGCGATTGTCTCATCATCTGAGATGCTACTGTTGGAAGGAGCATCATTCTCCACATTCAAGTCTTCAGGCTTGCCCTCTGGGGTCTCCTTTAGTACTCTAGGACAAGATCCATGCCTAGGGTTTTCAAGTGCAATGATACGTGGTATTTTTACATTAAGACCTTTGGTTTCAACACCTGGAGGGTTCTCAGTCCTCCCATCAAGACAAGAAGGTTCTTGAGGATCAAACTGACTCTCTGTACCTTTGGGGATGTCTATGTAACCAGGGACCTGCTGGCCATCAGCACCTGAAACCACCTGCACAAGGGAATGGTCTGCCCCAGCATCCTGGATTCTGGATCCCGGGGAATCTACACTCTCCATGGGTATGGCTGGACCTTCAGCAAGACCTCCACCTTGCTGCATGGTGTCCGTGTCTTCAGCAGACTCCTCTGGGCTACTGATTTGGGGTGCAGACACAGACTTGGTCAACTTGGTGAGCGCCAACTCCCGTTCTTCCTCCTCAAAGGGCAAAGAGCTAATGGAGGTGAGAGATGCCTGGATCCCACTCGGCAAACTCGTATTGCTCTCTGTGTGTCCACCCTCTAAGGAGTTCCTGTGCAGGGCATGTCTTCGAACCAGATGGTGCAAGACTTCCCGGTCACTGGGTAACTCTAGGGCCCTGCTTCGCGCCTCGGACCAGGCAACAGAGCTTGGCTCGCTCTCGATGCCTGAATCAGAGATGATGGAAGAAGATCTCTTGATGACTCCGGAGAGCACCGACACTTCTTCCTGCTCCTCTGAGTGAGGATCTTTTGGGGAAGCCCTAACATCCAAGGGATCCCTCAAAGTTGAGTTTAGTGGATCACAGGGCTCGGAGGGGATCAGTTTCAGACTCAGCAGTGCCATCTTGCCCTCCTGGTCTGCAACCTTTCCTAGAGTACTTAACTCATGCGGCATTGTTTTCTCTGAAAGGATGGCATTTTGGTGACCTCCCCCAGCTACCTCTTGGCTTGGTACAGCTCTGTCCGATTCACAGCTATCTGGAGAGTGCCCACTCTCCTGCTGAACACTAATGACCACTGTGGGTTCCACACTACAAGGCCTCTTATTGCTAGACTTCACATCAATGTAGGTGAGTGCCGGGGCCTGGCCATCCTCTGGACCTGGACTCCTTCTGGGCGGGTCCTCGTCTGCCAGTGGATGTGTTCCAACATCAGATCTCTGGCCAGTCCAGCATTCCTCTTCAGGCAAACCTGCTTTGTTCTGGGATTCACCAATTGTCAGATACACCTGAGATTCAGAGCACGTGTCCATACATTGTGGTGTGATTACTTTGTCCTCTGGCTCTGGACACCTAATAACTTCCGTATCAGAGTCCGCCTGGGGTGGTTTCATGGTGGGCAAGACAAGGTCTTCCCTGAAAGGTGATTTTCTATTTACAGTAGGGTTCTCTTCTCTGTTGTTTAGATTCATTATTGCGGGACTTGTTGGAACGTCAAAATTAGGGTAAATACTCAAATTGTGCCCTACAAAAAGGAAAGAAAGAAAGAAAGAAAGAAAGAAAGAAAAATGTATTATAGATTAAGAACCTATGTCCACAAACTATCCAAAATCCTGACTGTATAATAAAACATTTGGCTGAACTTTGTTCCTGGTTCTTGGGGGACAACCACTGTATTCATGGAATTTCCCAAGTGATGGAAGGGTCTTTGTTATTGGTGGCGGGCCTGGAAAGCTTATACTAACCAGGTGACTCATGATCAGTCCTTTAGTCTTTAGTAGTTTATGCTAAGGAGATGAGTCAGAAAGACTAACTATTTGGTCAGAACTTTGAGCCCGTAGTACCAGTATGAGCTCTGGGGAGAGTGGTTCAATCATGTGGCCAATGATTCAACCAGCCATGCCTAGATCATGAAATCCCAATAAAACCTGTGGACCCTGGGGCTTGAGGAAGCTTCCGCAGGGGGCAATACACATTGATTTGCCAGGAAGAACAGTCCCAGGGTCTTGGGATCTTCATGTTTGGAAACCTTCCAGACCTTGCTCTACTGGGGTCTTCTTTTGGCTGGTCTTTGTTTATTCCCTTTATATTAAAACAGTAATCCTAGGCAGAGCACTTTCCTGAGTTCTGTGATTTGTTCTAGCAAATCATTGAATCGGAGGGAGTAGTGGGACCCCCTGAATTGGTAGCCAGTTGGCCAGGAGGGCAGGTGGCCTAGGAACCCCCAAGCTTTTGTCTGACATGAGGGCATCTTATCAGAGGCCGTGCCCTAACCTCTTTGACCTAACACCAGGTAATTCGTGTCTGAATCACCCTGCACTAATGCAAAACTGTCAAATACTATAATTCATGATTTGCCTTTTACTTATCAAACCAGTTTTAACAATTACTACTTACACCTATTAAAACATTTCTCTGTATCATGTATAGTATTTACAGTGTAGAAAGAGCTTTGGACCCAGGAAGACCTGCTCTCCGGTCCGGACATGGGCAGCCACAAGCCGTGAGGCCTTGAGCAATGACAGGACTTAAATAAGTTGTTTTTGTTTTTCCCATTCGAGCTCACTTTGCTCAACTCTGGGTAGGCAGATTCACAGCGACCAGCAGGCCTCAGAGACATGGCTCACAGGACAGTGATGATGGGAACTATCACATGGGGAGGACAGATTCCTGCTTCTGTACAGAAACCCTCCGAGTCTGAGCTCTGTCACCAGGGCAGTCATCCTGCACGGCGTTCAGACCACAGAAGCTCACGCATCACTCTGATCTTCCCTGTAGGATGGTGGGGTCCACGCAGAACCTTCTTTCTCGTGTTTTTCTATAGGGTAAACTATTGTCTCTCTTATCCTATCTCTCCTTCCTGTCTCTCTTTTCTTTTGTCTTCTCTTTTTCTCCTGTCCCTCCTCCTGCTCCTTCTCCTGTCCCTCCTTCTCCTCTCGTCCCTCTTCCCACCCCTCCTGCTGCTTCTCCTCCCTCTCACTTTCTCTTTCTTTTCCTTCTAATAAAGCATAAAGGGAAGAAAACAAGAGTCTCCCAGAGCTCTCTTAGAAAAGACATCTGATATGTTACTCTATGTCCACATACACCAGACAAAAAAAGAGGGGACTGGGCTTTTATTTTATTTAAAACTTTTAAATTCTTTGGATGGTTTTCATAGAAGTTGAAGGCCTATAACCACTATTGGATGTTATGAGGTGAACCACTGAGACACCTGCAAACCACATCACCGGCTCACACCTCGGGGTGAAATTTACGACTGGGTCAAAGATTAGAACAAAGATCTGGAAATAACGGGTCTCTTCTTTATGCGGATATGTTCTTCAGATCTTGGGACTGAGCAAATTTCTCTTTCTCTGGGGCCTTTCCCATAGCCAACAGTGGGTTAGAGGTTCTCTGAGCAAAGTCCCCTCGTCCCCTCTGTACACGTACTCTTCCGCCACCACCACACAATCCACCCGTGCATTTCCTGTCCCCACCGGAGAGAAGGGTTATGAAGTAGGAATACCGGCGTGCCCACGGCTAACAGCACGGCTGCCACACGATGAACTATGTTCGTCGAATGAATTGAGAATAGAACGGAAATGCAACAGAACAAAGGTGATTACTCTCACAAATAATATTGGTTTGAAAAAGAACACAATATCAACGTTATTTAATCCATGAATAATTCATGGGCTGACTCTATGCAACAGCCTTACACTAGGCCATGGGTTAGGGAGAGGGAAAGTGGGGATCAGTTATAAAAATGAACTGGTCTCCGTCTCTAAGGGATTTCAAAATACTGGAAAGCATACGACGTGCGGTACAGTTGGCTCTCCTGCTGGAAGCATGTGGGCTGTATCCTGGAGAACGTGAACTGGGTTCTTCAGAGAGGGAGTTAATGAGCCACACGAAGCAGACAGAACAGGAAGGGCCAAGCCCCAGAAGCCTGGGGTGCACAGTCTGGCCAGGTATCCGTTAGGTCCCATGTGGAAGGAGCAAGGGGGAGGGGTGTGGGCATGAGATGGTCATGGAGTCAGCCGGGGGAGGGAAGCCACAGCCTGGACGGCCCAAGCGCCCCGCCCGAGTGAGGAGTCTGGTCTTTACATCACAGGCAGGGAGGACGGGCAGGTTCTCGGACCACAAATGAAAGATGCCTGTGATCTCTCACTGACAGTCGCAGACAGGACACAGAAAGGCCAGCGAGGAGGAAGACGGTCAAAATAGCGCACTAGCTTCACGACCCCAACTGTGGGAAAATGAGAGTAGTAGAGGATCGAATTCCGAGAGAATGGATTTAGTCATTAGCCCAGGACCCTTATCTGCCGACACACATTCGTGACTTCCTTTGTGCAGGTCGCTCTTAAGTGGTCTGTGGATGCACCTACCTGCTGCTCACAGTAGGCCTATGGGATAGAAATTACAATTCCTTGTGCCCAATTTCACAGTCACTAATGGCCGGAGCAAAGATTCCAACTGAGGCGGGCCGGCCAACTGTTAAGGCCCTTGGGTAGAAGGTTCAACTGCTTTGGGACAGAGGAGTAAGGGGTACTGGGGAGAAAGAACTGCAGACACTAAGAACAGTATTTGCAAGGGTCTGGGACACAGGAGGTATCTAGCCATGTGCTGTAGCAGACCATGAATCCATATTATTGTTTTTAATTTGGAAATGGGACTCTTTTGTTTCCCTTTCTTCACCATGCTGAAACGATGGAATGCAAATTGGATGACCTCATTGCAAATCACATTAAGGTTGCCAACCCCTGGAGGAAAAGGGAAACAGTTCTTTATTTGCTAATGCTTTTGGTCTGAGATTAAAGAATCATCAGAACACATTGTGAAGGAAGAAAGAAGGTCAAGAAAAGTTTTGAATGGGGAAGTCTTCTTGGGAAAAGGGAAGGGACGGGTGAGAGGTCTATAAAGAGAAGTCTTGGGGAACAGCCAGCCCTCTGAGAGCGATTGCCTTGGGGTCCTTCTGGGAAGACGGGATCCTTAGTGCTGGGGCCATAGACTCATTCAAGTTCCCTGTCCCAAATACCTTCCAGGAGCTGCAAGAGATGCTTCCTTTAAAACACAGAGATGGACAATAAGAGACTTCGAGGACCCTGCACGGGCAGATGGCCCCAGAAAGATCCCAAGCCATGTCCAAGTCTAGAGCACCGATGTGAAGGGTGGCAGAGAAGACCCAGCCGGGACACCCACAAAAGCCAAGGCTGACTTCCCAGCAGGTGTGGCAGAACGGATGGGCTCAGGAGATGTGAAGTTTTATAAAAAGTAAAGATATGCAGTATAATTGTATGCGTGAGTTGCAGGACTCAAATTTGCACCCATTAGGGTGTCTATTCACCTGTAAAGGAAAACAGACTCAAGATCTTCTGCAAGGAAGCCTAATAGTGACATCTGAGGGTCTGATCACGGGCACTTATTGTAAATTTCTTCTCTACCTATTCAAGTGTTCTGTAGCTATAGTATATAACTATAATGAAGATGAGCACGCGTGTGCACACACACACACACACACACACACACTCACATGCACACACACAGCCTTGGTGCAAAGTAGTAAGTGTTTTTTGAGCAGCTGGGTAGGTGGCCATCTCTAGCATGCGTCCCTTCTTGCTGTCATACCCAGTGTTGACGCTAGATGTCAGGGCACAACTGAGAATTCAGTACCATCTCTCCATCACAAAGTTGGACTGTCCTTGGAAGTCGCCTTGACTTTTGAAAAAGATCCTACAAAGCTCTGCCTGCAGAAACTCCAAAATTTAAGTGGTGCCTAATTTAAATGATGGGCATCCCAGCATCACAGTTTGAAATGCCTCTCAAAGAGAGAGCAGGGGCAGACCCTGGACCTTGGAGCTGGAAGGACTTGCTTTGAAAGTCTGCTTTTATAAGTTGCGTCTTTACTACGTACCTTTATTCATCATGCTTCAGCTTCTGTCTGTGAAATAGGGCTTACGGGGTTTTTTGTTTCATTTTGTTTCTAATAGGATTCAAAAGAAGAAACATGTAAAACTTCCAACTAGCTGTTTTCTAGCTCTTTAAGGGATCATGGGTCTACTTCAGCTGTGATACCTTTGGGTTTCCAGCAGCTGGGCTGTGGGAGCAGACAAGATTAACACCCATGGAATGCCCCGTGGGTACCAGGCTGATCTCCCACTGATCTGTCTGTGCCCAAACACACTGCACAGCCCAACAAGACAGACCATGGTGGGGAGACCAACACACAGACACACACAAGCCTGCTGTCTTTTCTTCCCAGGGGAGCGGCTCATCCGCAAATCCAATCACTGAAGCAGCCTGCTTTCTCGAGACATGAAGCAAGCACTCTGTAGGAGTCTGAACTGGATGTCCCCAAAGTTCAATGAGTAACGACTTTATATTTGAGTTGTGTCACTGAGATACAAAAGGATGGCCATCCTTTGCCCAGGATGAGGGGATATGGGAATTTCCCAGGGGAGAACATTGAGCCACTTGCTAGGATTCGACCCTGGGGGAGTCAGGAAGGGGGTCTCTACCATGGCGGCCCTTCTGTTGTGTCGATTTGTCAATGGCACCGACACAAGGTCATCTCAAATAACTAGTGTAGTTGGAAGGTTCGCGTTTCCTCCATGAACTGACAAATTCCTTCCTTGATTCGGTTCCACTGCTGTTGGAACGTAAGGAGGGCAGCTGACTGGGACCCAACGAGAAGGCTTAGTCTTGAGTCTTTCTAGAACAAAGACCAACCTGTTGCAGGGCAGTCCACATATCTGTCCTCAAAGATAACTGGCAAGGTGTTCCAGTCGCCGTCGATGTCCAGACACTCCGCGGGCAGCGGGGGCATGGTGGTGAGGTACTCGGAGTTTCGGATGTCCAGAGACAGCTGGCTGTGGGTCTGTATCCTGGGGACACACGCAGCGGGTGAGCATTGGAGCAAGTTTTAAATGTGGAAAGAATCATTGCCCCATCCCCTGATCCCAAAAATACATCCAGAAAACATTCAGCAGGCTCTGACCATCCACTCCCTGTCTGTCCATCCTCTCTTCCTTTCTCCCAGCCACCTACCCAGCCCCAGTCGGGGAGCACCCAGCCCAGAGCTCATAGATCGTATGATCAGGGACACGTATCACGTTCTATTTCAGTGATATGCAGTAAATGCCTTTCCAGGGCAACAGGAGCTGAGCTTCTAAATGGCTAGGAATCTTAAATTAGTACTTAGGAGGAAAAACTTCAAGCTCTGTATCCTCTACTCTTGCTTTTCTAATCTCTCATAGCATTTAGGGTCCGAATCCTACGTTGTGGCATTTGTATTAAGGACCATTTAAGATTTTTGTTTTGTTTTTTTTGTTTTGTTTTGTTTTTGTTTTTCTTGCATCATTGCTTACTGTGTGGACACCAGCATCCTGCATTAGCATGTAAGTGCCCCTAGCTCAGGAACCATGAGTTTTGATTCCTCCATGCGGGATTTAAAAATGCCCCATATTCTTCCTTCATAAGTCAAACCCCCTTCCACCAGCAGGAATTGGACTGCGGAGCTTGAAATCATCAGTAATCATCATTCCAAAGACGGGATGGTAGGAAACGTTTACTCCCCTCTCAAGTCCCTGCAGAAGGAGTTAATATCCTCCCACGAAGGAGGATGTTCACGTTCCATCATTCCCCGTTTCAGCTCCATCACTCTTAAACCAGAGGAGAAGCCTTATCAGGCTGGTGAGTCCGGGAGAAGAATTGCACATACCTAGCTAGCTTCTGTCTGTCTGTCTGCCTGTCACTGCTTTTAGAGCAGCCTGACCTCTGGACGCCCCCACATCACTCCTCAGCCATGCAGGTCACCTGCTCCCACAGAACCGCTCATAGCGGCAGAACTGCACACAAGCCTAGGGAAAATTCTCATTCTGCGCTCCTGGGAACAAATATATTGAATGCACATAGGATACTTTGTTTGTGTATTTTGAATATACATATGAAATATGACTATTTCATCTCTTTCTTACTTTTCAACCACATTTTAACCTATGATCGAGAAGGACAAGCGAGGTGAGACGTCTGGGCGGCCCAGTCAGTTAAGTGGCTGACTCTTGGTTTTGGCTTGGATCTCGGGCTTTTGAGAGCAGGCGCACAACTTGTGTGCCCCTCCCCCTTGCTCTCCACCCTGCGTTTCTCTAAAAAAGAAGGAAAAGGGAAAGCAATGTGTTTATGCTCTTCCTCAAAGCCATGAAGCCTGTAGCAGCTTTCTAATATTGTGAACCTTTCCCTCAATATTTATTTATTTATTTTTAAAGACTGTATTTATTTATTTGACAGAGAGAGAGATCACAAGTAGGCAGAGAGGCAGGCAGAGAGAGAGAGGGGGAAGCAGACTCCCCGCTGAGCAGAGAGCCCAATGTGGGGCTCGATCCCAGGACCCTGAGATCATGACCTGAGCCAAAGGCAGAGGCTTAACCCACTGAGCCACCCAGGCGCCCCTCCCTCAATATTTAAATGGAGTTTTGTTGCAATCAATCTTACGCTTCCTAGCTATCATCTGAACTTGGAACTTGTGGTCCAGTTTTTAGTTTTTTAAACTAGTATGCTCGCTGACTGGACACCCGTAGGTGGAGGACCCGGCCCCAGGCAAGGGCAGACACCTCCTGGATGGAAACTTGGTTCTGGACCTATAGACCTCACAGTCATGGATAAATCAGGTGATTCATCAAGGAGCCATCGCCCAGCAGGAGAGGTGCTGGAGAGTCTGGTCCGGGTTTCCTTATGCAGCCAATAACCTCCTACCAGAAGGTGGCTTCTTGACTTTGGGACTTTGTGAATGTGACCGAGTACCTAAAACAATGGTGAGGATGTGTTTAAACAAATGACTAAAAATTCTAGAGCACGTACACAATTTGGTCACTTCACACCTAGGATGGCTATTCTTAAAACCAAGAAAAAGCAAGCGTTGGTGAGGATGTAGAAACGTTGGAGCTCTTGGACACTGCTGGTGAGGACACAAAGTGTCGCAGCTGCTGCGGAAACCGGATGGAAGTCCTGTAGAAATCTAAAAATAGAAGCACCATACGATCTGGCAATCCTGCTTCTGGGTATTTATCCAAAAGCATGGAAATTAGGGTCTCTAAGAGATCCGTGCCCTCCCACGTGCACAGGAGCTCTAGTCACAACAGCTTGGCTATGGAGACACGCTAAGTGTCCGTGAAGAGAAAAAGGATAAAGAAAACGCAGAACGATGGTATATTATTCAGCCTTAAAAAAAGAAGAAACCTTGTCCTCAGTGACAATGTGGACAAACCTTGAGAACATGATGCAAACCCAAAGAAGTCGGCCTTATGAGGACAAATACTGTGTGAATCCATTTACAGAAGGAATCGAAAATAGTCAAATTCAGAGTCAAAAAAATAAAAGAGTGGTGGCCAGGGGCTGCGTGGGGAACTGGGGAGATGCTAGGCAGCAGGCATAACATTTCAGGGGACGAAGACAAGTGCTAGAGACCTGCTACCTGGAGCTCCCAGGGCCCAGGACATCACCTATTCATGTTCCTGACTCTGGGAGTACAGCCAACAACACGCAGACACTTCCATTTTGGAGGTTGAGAAGTCCAGATTCAGCTTCTTAGGGTAACGGTTCACCACTATACAGAGGAATCACAGCTATATACGATACACAATAAGGATGCTAGGAGTGTGGGATTTGGACCTAGCGGATCTGTGTGTGCATCACATGCTTGCTGTGTGGTCTAAGATAAGTTACCTAACCTCTCTGAGCCGAGGTTTTCCCAGTCTCTTCTTTAGTGAAGTACGGATACAGTTTCTAGCTCACAGAGTTAGCAAGGGCATTCAATGAGCCAACACAGGAGAGCACTTAGCTGGACTTCTTACCCGAGGCATCTCCACAGACACAGCACCAGGAAGGCAGGGAGGGTGCCTCGTGTGTTCAACACTATAGACATAGTGTCTTATAGAGTAAGTGATTTTTTAAAAATTAGCATTATACTTATTACAACAGAAGAACCTAAAAGACAGAGTGATCAATCAACTGTCATGGTTACAGGGGTTAGATCCCCAGAATGGGTCTTCCGGCACATGAACGTTTCTGCATGCAGTCATTCGAGAAGCTCTCAACTGAGCCCCTCCTTTCTGTGTGAAGAGCACAGGCTAGACACGGGGAAAGCAGAAGAGAGAGACGATCAAACACACGCTTGCTACGAGCCAGTTCTAAACTAGTTCCAAACACTGCGACACTGCATTTAAAATACTGCGATCCACGGCAAGAAACAGCCTCCATGCTACATGGCCACCCAGTACCACCGCATGCTCCCAGAAACACACACGGAAGCAAGAGTTTCCAAAACACGTCCTACTGGTACTCCCTACTCCATCTCGTCCCAACTTATCCTATTTCATGTAGAAGTGCTGTCTCAAACCCACGACATGGATGTCACCGTGTACTAAATGACTGTGCCCCACTGTTCAAGAAATATAATCTGCTTTGAGCTTGAAGGAGATGGGACTTGAACTTGATGGTCTTGATAGATGAATGTCACTGGAACCACCCTGTATGTCCACTTGTCCATCCTGATTTGGGGGGATGGCTCTGTCTCCTACACACACCTTCCCTCTCCAGCTCTGACCCCCAGGTGGGTACACCCATGCCAGGGCACACTTGCTAGCTGGCCTCACACCGGCTCGCTGCCTCAGTCTAGATGAAACCCCATTCATAGCATTTTGTCCCTTCCCTCCTGTAACTTTCTCAATCTGACATAAAATGCCCCTTTCAGTTCTATACCTCTTACTCTTAATGACCTAAGTAAAAGTTTACTTCCTCCTGAATAATATTGCTTCTAAACTTGTGTACGCCTGACCTTACAGGTTAATATCCACTGGTGGGCACTACTCAGTTTTTCTACAGCTGCTCTATAAGACAGGTGTTCTGGTCTCCTGCGAATTTGCAGGGCTCAGCTCGTACCTGCTTCAGACCTCTGGCCGCATGTCATCTTCTCAGGGACCCTCCTGTGACAGCTCAAAGGAAATGCATTCTCCATTCTTACCACACTGACATATTTCTCATTGCTACTTACTGTGCGTGTGTATCATAGTTATTTATTTATGTGCCTTCTGCTCTTAAAATATAAGCCCCATGAGATATCGGATTTGTCTGTCTTGGTCACTGCTGGTTACCTAATGCCTGGAAGAGTGTCGGGCCCATAGTCAGCACTGAGTGGACATCTGTTGAAAGAAGGACTCTCCTTGTTACGTCTAAGCAGCCACCGAAGGAGGAGTAGGAACTGGTCTGATGTCATAAACCTTGTAAGTTCCAGGACCGAGATTTCAAACCATGTATGTAAGTTTGAGATCAGATCTTTCCACCATACTATTTGTTGGCTTTTTAAAAAGGCCTTAATCATAACCGTCATGGTGCAAAGTCTGAATTCTGTGTCCTGGTCCATAAGGTCCCACAGCGGCTGGTCCCTACCCACTTCCCTGGTCCTGCCTCCCTCCCCTCTCCTTCCTGCTCACTCCATCCTATAGCTACATTTGTCTTCCAGCTGCTCCCCAAACACTCCGTATTCCTGTAGAGCAGCCTCGACACCAGCTTTTCTCTGACTGGTCTTCTTTCCTATCAAGGTCTGGCTGATATAACCCCAGTCTCTACTCAAATGTCCCATCCTCAGAGAGACTCTCTCCCAGCACTTTGGCTGAAACAGTCCTTATCGCACACCCAGTGTCACGGGAGGTGCTCCCGTCAGCTTGCAAGAGCCAACTGCGCACATCTCTTTCCAGCCCCGTGTGCAGAGATGGCATCCGGCAGATGACGGCGACCACTGTGGAAGCATTCACACAGCAGAAAGAAGCAAACGCTACAGACCCGAGATGTCTGTTTCTCTGAGAGCTCGTCCTTCAACATTCACGAGGACACTGGTCATATCCTTTCCCGTCATGTTCTGTGTCCTCACTTTGATTTGCTTTTCTTTACTTTTCGCTACCCGAGATAATTCGATTTACGTCTTGCCTGTTTCTGCCCTAGAATGAGAGACCCGCAAGGACAGCGTCTTTAATGTGTTCCCTGTGCTGTCACAGTGTTTACATGCACAATTAACACTTGTGTAACGTATGAGTCATCACCTAACATTTCTAACACCTAACAGAAAAAAAAAAAACATCAACAGAACAGCACTTTCTCAAGGACCTGCTGTAGCCCAATGGAGGAGTAGGATTTTGAACCCAAGTCGGCCAAGTAACATATCCTCTGAACTTGAGCGGTCAGCATCTCAACAAAAACCTTCTGGAAGAGGATCTTCCAGAATCTGTGTCTGTCCCCTCCATGTGTGCCCACGCTCCTGGGGAACACAGCACGCCCGGCAATCGGGGGTTCGCCTACTGTGGAAACCCAGGAAGCAGGTTCCTGCAAGCATCCTGACTTGGAGCATGTTGCTCAGTGGCCCTCACAGTTTTGCTCACACTTGTCACACTAACCCTTTTGATTTTAGTTGCTGGGTGGAATGAATGAAGACGAAGGACTACCCGGTTCCAGACAAGCTATTTTTACCATAGATGTGTTTTTCTTGGAGCCTTCCCACCCTTCAATGTCAGATTCCATGAAGCAAACTGTAATTGTCTCCTAGTTTTCCAACCAGATGAAGTGTGGAGAGAAGGAAAAGGACGATGTAAAGCAGAGGGTGAAAAGGTCTTCTGGTCTGTCTTATATGACAGATGACCCTGAAATGCTTCTCCTACAGGAATTACCAGGCGGTCTCAAACATCACTCCATCCACATTTATTCTTTGAGGTGAACATATCGTTCAGAAACAAAAAGAACCCCTTGAACTCGGGTAGCCAAGGCCAGACCATCTTGGAGGGACCCATCTATTCCCGCCCACGGGGGAGATCTACAAGACAATGACCTCGTTTTTTGTTAACCCTCTGACTTTTTGAGCATGTTTTCATTGTTTCTGAAATTTTGGAGGAAGGCGGACTAAGAAATTCATCAGTCCTCCTAATTAGGTAGTTCCGTCTTCATTCTTATGCTAAATGTGTTTCGAAGATATTGCAAAGTCTCCAGCGAATTCTGTTTCTTTTTTCTGACATAGCTTGTGGCCACACCACCTGCTTCTAATTCATTTCACAAAGAAGACTCAGCATAGATGTCTTCAGGGACCTAGCAAGTCTTGATTCTGTCTCTAGAACCATAATAACATTCAACAAAAGAAAACTTTGGCTATTGACCTTCTCTGCCACCTGCCAGCTCCCGCCTCTGCAATTCGTCTGACTCCCGCCCGCAGAGAGAATGCAGCTAGAATGTGCGGAAGTGGAAAGACTTCTCTCCTTCGCAGTCAGAGACGGAGGGAAGAGGGGCCTTTGAAAGAGAATGTCTTGGGTGGCCATTTTGACAGCGTAACGTGGGCATGCCATCGGCTACTTACAGATTCTCCTGAAAGGTCAGGACGGCCAGCTTTTGGTGCTCCATATAAAAGAAGGCCTCAGAAAACCTTCGGACCTGAGGAATAAGATCACATGAACAGTTTAATTCACGGGGTGGGTATTTTCCACCCAAAGGGAAACAGACAAAGGATTTTCCAAAGGGAAATTGACAAAGGACAGCTGAGCCCAGCACCCAGAGAGTCTGAAACAAGTCTTTCCACAGGTGTCCTCTCTTGGCCCAAAGCTGGCTTACGGACACAGTTTAACGCATATTTACGAATCCATTCTTCCAGAGTTTTCTATAATTTGTTTAGGTGGGTCTTACTTCTTCTACTAGAAGAAGACACTTGAAAACCGTGACCGTAAGTAAATGCAGAGGAAACGGAATTTGCAAAGCCAGCCACGTAAGCACAGCCACCACGTCCTGGGCAGACCCGGACATCTGGTCTTCCTGCTGCAAGTGGGGAGACCGACATCTATGAAGCATCAGTACCGTCCAGATGCTCCTAACCCGTGGCAAAGAAATACACCAAGAACAACATCTTGCATTTGAAAACACTTCTCCAGAAACACTTCCAGAGTACTTGTAGCATCCCTCATGCTGCCATCCGGTAGCCAAGGCAGGTATTTTATGAATGGCGGAGGTCAAGGTTTCAGAGGCTGAGCCAGCTCATAAAGTCTCACCACGAGCTCCCGGTGGAGCCAGGACCGGTGCTCACGGCTACAGAAGTTAACCCCAATTCCCGGTCTGCCCCCCGAACTAATTGTTGCAAAGCTCCGTCAAGGGGCCACTGGCACACGACTAGAGGATTTACAACACTTGACCCTTACCCTCAAGGTGTGATGTTGCTGGGTGAGATAAGAGGTCACCTGGGAGTGTAGGGTCACCGTGTCGAGGAACTGGGTCCACAGAGCCATCAGGTGGGAAGTGAGCCAGGCGAGATCCTTACTTATCTGCTCAGCTATCTTCTCGGGATTGTTCAACATCTGGAGAAGCAAAATGGCGGTAGTGAAGGACCTCGTCCCTGTGAGGCTACTGCAGGCTTCCTCCTGAAGCCTTTGCTGACTTCCCTGCTGTCAGTGAGTCTCTCCTTCCTCCGGACTCTGCATCACGTTACACTCTGGGCTCAGTCCTCTACAATCAGGACAGTATCTACGTCTTTGGGGCTGTTATATGGCAGGTAGAACGCTAAGCATTGTGTGTGTAAACCCCCCCCCCCCATTTCATGCCCACCGCTACCCTTTAGTAGAGTTACTGGACATTACGTCACAGAAAAAACAAAATGAGAATCAGAGGGATTCAGCAGCCCTGCCAAGGCCACACAGAGCTGGGTTCAGGTGTCCCGCTGTCTAACCAAAAACCCACAGCACCACACTGCCTTTCCATTGTAGGTGTTGAAAATCCTTCCTGTGGGATGCTAATGTGTTTATAAACCGAGCATCTAACTAGTTAGGTGATTTGCAGGAGGGGAGTGGGAGGGTGGTGCTCAATAGTGATACCACCATCTTCCCACCATCACTCCAAATAGCTTCGGGAGGGGGGGATCTTGGGTTGCCTGAACTACAACTTGGAAGATGCCAGCCTAGAGAGGGCCTAGAGCCTCTGGGGGGAAGCTATGGATAGCTTCAGTTTAGAACTGGGAGGTTATCTGCTGGGGATGGGGCTGACTTTGCTTCTGGAGGGGAGATCAAGTCTCAGAGGAGTGGCAGGGACACAGGTGTCAAAGCCAGACACTGAGTGGTAAGCCCACCATTTAGTAACAAGCCCTTCCATGTCCCAGGCACATGTTTTGAATAAACAGGGACACAAAGATGAGTAAAGGAGAGTCTCTGCTGGCAGGGAGCCTCCATGGGCAGAGGCAATAGGAAGGTGAGTTAACAGTGGGGAGTAGTGGGGGTTTCTCTGTCATGGAAGACATATCGGGGACAGACAACACCAGCCATTTCAAAGCCATCTCTGCTCTCCTTCCCTGCTCCGTGTCTCAGTTTCTTCATCAGTAAAACAGGTATGCGAAGCAAATGGCCACTTATTGGATGTAATAACAGGAAAATTAAGTTTGAAGTCTTGCTTACAAAAGTAGAATTCCTTTTGCTGTTCTCGTACTAAAGGCTGATGCTAGAGGAAGGCAGGTGGGCTAGAGTGAGGCATCGATCTAAGAGGAAGAAAAAGAGGGAAGGACGAACGTGGCACCCGGTAAGATTCTTTAGTTCTTGGGGACTGGTATTTAATGATTAAGGACTGGCTGCCAGGTATAGGGCATCCACCAAGTGGGGCATCTCCGAGCTCCTTCTTCCAAGAGGAAAGGTCAGTCTTTGATGATACACCAGCTCCAAAGTGGGAGAACAGTCCTGCTTCCTTCTGATGGAAGGCTCACTTCCTGCACCAGCTCTATTGGGAGGCAGGGGTCAAACTGGGACTACCCACTCTTGGTTCAGCCTTACAGTCTGTGGCCAAAGGTGTTCAGAGGCAGAAAACTGAGCAACGTGCTGGAGAGAGTGGGGGACATGGTCAGCCCCTGGAAAACCTCTAGGCTAGAATGCGAGGTTTCTGGGTGGACCAGAACTGGCCCCTCCTTACCAGGTACCCTCGCTAATGAGCACCAAACACCTGTGTCTGTGCTTGGCTCCATTCCACCCCTGATGCCGTGGCCTGCCTTACCTTTGGCACGCCCTGCCCAGACACACAACTTGCTCACTGTGGCCTTGATGCACCCAGCTCCTTCCAAGTATCAGGCTCCGACCAGACTGCACAGCTTCCTTGGAAGTCCTTCTCCTTTCATCTTCCAGCCTCCCTTCTCCCTCTTTTCACCACCCTGGGCATGTCTGCTCCCCACCAGGGGATGGTTTAAGGAGCCAGTGTAGTCCCCCTGGTCTCTGAAGATTCTTTAGAAATGTCTACTTTGCTCCAAGGGTAAGTCTAACCTCCCTGTCCTTGAAGTCGATTTAACCCTGCACACACCACTCTCAATGCACCACTGGCCAGACACCATTCCTACAACCCTCCCCTGCCTGCATTCTGAGCTTCTCCATTTTCCTAGTAACCACACGATGGTGGACGAGTTGTAGGGATTGGGTAACTCTTTATTGAGAAATCTGGTGACTCTGCATCAAAGAGAGACACCTCAGGCCTCAGTAACTGACGTCCCTCGCTGGGCTGCTCGCTCAGGCCCCCACAGCTCCTCCAGCATCACCGCAGTGGAACGAGCAAGCACAGCGTGAATTCTGAGCTCAGCCGCCCCAGTTAAAGGGGAGAAAACAAAGCTGCTCATTGAATGTGTCTTGGGAGAATGATGTTTTTCCCCTCGTTGATTACAGAAATGGCTCCAGATAAGGTTAAAGAAGCTTCTAATTAGGCCACAAGAGGACTCTTCGCCTCTCACAGATGCCTGGCATCTTTGTAACTGCAGATGATGGGCACGGAGGGGCTTCTCACACAGGACCAAGGAGAAGCCCTTCACGCGAACGAGGACACAACTGGACCCGATGCTCTTTCAAGTGAAGCTGTCTGAGGAGTGCTCAGCCATGCAGCTCGGCCACCCGTGCTGTGCTTCTCATCCACTTCTAACCATGCTCCCTGGTTCACTCCTTCCCTGCCACCGGGCACACTCTGTCCCCTTCTAGGTTAGCCTCCTGGAGAGCCGGGCACCTCTCCCCTTACAACCCCCGCTCGAGCCCTGACTCTACTGGCAGCTTCTGAGCAAGCCTCCTCCTCCTGGGGCCCCTAGTCCCGGGAACCATGTCTCCATTGTATTCCCAGCAGTGAGCAAGGGGCCGACATACAGTAGGTGTTTAATAAGGGTTTATAGGATTCAGTTGGAACAAAGATACATGCAAACTGCTCCATGACTACAAAACTCTATGTTTTCAACTTCTTTTAAGTCACGCAAACATTTCCACGCAGACCCCCACTCAGCCAGCCCCCCATCATCTATCCCCTTAGATGGAAGTTTCCCTATGGTGTGGCCGGCCACTAGGTGGCGATGTCCTGCCTCCAACAGTTTGATGGGTTTTGCACCGCCCTTTGTGGGTGCTGGGGAGGGGGCTCTGTTCCTTTCGCTGTGAGCGCTGTGAGCGTCAGGGCAGCTCTTTAGCGAACAATAGAGTGGGCAGAAGCTCAGCCCCACTCCCAGGTTCCCTCCCCATCACCCATCGGTATCCCTGCATCAGTGGGCTAATTTGACTGCACTGTACAAAATTAGGCCTGTAGCTACGCAATCACTCAAAACCGGGGCAGTATCCCAGTAGCTTGGGGGACGGCGCCAGAGGAGGAAGGCAACCGTTCATGGGCTTTTCACGAGCTATCTCAGACAGATTCATTGCTGGCCTGAGTTCTCACTGGAGCCCCTATAGGGACCAGATCATCAAAACAGCAGTAGCCCCCAAGCCCAGCCCTTGGTGGTTCAGAGGTTTTAAGGAAGCCACCCTTCAGAGTCCACTGTGGTAAAATGAATGGGGACACATCTGTGTGTCCCTTGTATTCTCAGGGCTGCTGGGAGGCCTGAAGGAGGGAGCCGGAATCCAGCAGGTGGAAGCTGGCGTTGTCATTATTCGGGCTATAAATGGAATCAGCCGCCCTTTCCTGCCTCAAGACGCACACTCCTCCGCCACAAAACTCCCAGCAAGCTTGTCACTGTCCCACCTACATCCCTGTCACCTGGGGGTGAGCCCAAGCTGTGCACCATGCAGGGCACGCAGGCCCCCCTCAGAGTCCCAGTGTCCCCCTGCCTCCCCAAGAGCCCTGCTCACTGGTGCACACGCGCGCCTCGCCACTGGGGCTCCCCCAGCCTTGCCTCCACCACTGCCTCCAATGCCTCTTACTGGAGGCGATGAGACTTTCTCTCCCAAGCAGCCTGCCCTCTGGGGTCCACTAGCATCTGCCCCGCAGAGCGAGCCAGTGACACGTCCTCCTGGGTCCCCATAGCCATGCACACGTCTGTGTCCGCATCGGCAGCCCCCCTCCCCCGGCCAGCGAGGCGCACTGGGACAGTGAGACTGTGTACATGTGGGAGCTCATTTCCCCCTCAGAATGGCCCTCCACACGTGGGAAACCAGCCACCCAGAGGGGACATGACCAGTCCAATGTGGGCAGCCAGCGCATATCCTCAGGAGTGCTCTGTGGGGCCCACATGGACTCTGGCCACTTCTCCTCCTTGGGGCGCGATGGGGCAGCAATGCACGGGGCCTGGTCAGATCAGCGATGAGCACGCCGACTCCCGCCCCTTCTGCACATGAACCAATAGCCTTGGGGTGACGACAGCTGCTGCGGGGTCACTGGCTTCCTCACCTTTGGTGGCATATAGCATTCTGTGGATTAATGCATTCATCCGCTCCCAGAAGGAATGCTTCCAGGTGCTGGAAGTTGGAGAGTGAAAGAGTCACCCCCTCGGCTGTGTGCCCCTAAGGGAAGGGGTCTCTGCAGAGGCCTAACCCAGGGCCCTCCTTCATGCGGAAATGAATCAACTCTCTACGGTAGTTCCCACCGAAACACTAACCCTATGTGGTCATGAAGACAAGAGCAACGCGGCCTTTTAACCACATTCCCCGTGGGGCGAGTATGGCACCGGGAACCCTTCATGTCCAGGGAAGTGACAAGCCAGAGGGCCCTGTTCCGCCACCCTTTGCGAGGTGAGCCCTGATTCTTCCTGACCTGAGGACAACGGGATCCCTCCCTCCATAGAACCGCCCTATCCATCCCATGGGGAAACGCACGCCACGCCCATAAAACCAGCAGCCAGTCGGTAGCCAGAGAAAAAGAACTTAATAAAAACCAAGCCATTTTATCCCCATTTTACAGATACAGACATCAAGGTCTGCAAAGCTTAAGCAACTTGTGCAAAGTCACATGGTGAGTAGGAAAGGAATTCAAGCCCCATCTCCCTGGCTCTCACGTGACCACTTTTGCAACATATCAGGACGCCCCATCCCTTGCACAGTCCCCCAACCCAGTCACCACTGAGGGGGGGTCTAAGAAGCAGGAAGCAGCCCCCGGCCTGCCCTAAGGAGTACAGCACAGCGGGAAACTGAGGCAGTGGCCTGGGCACTGTGCAGTCTGGGGGTGTGCACCCTGCTTCCCTCCACCACTCCCTGGGTGCCCCAGCCAAGTGCTTCCATAAAGGCGAAATCTCCATGGATATGGGGAGGCTGGAGGAGAGACAACAGGACAAGCATTTAACCTGCGCCTGGCCCAGAGCATGCACTGGGTTAGTGCTGGCTGTCCTTGGTCCTGGAGGTGGGGAGGCTCCGGTGAGAGCACCGCAGGCCAGCCTGTCTTCCTGGGTTTCAGAGAGAAGGTTCTGGGAACCTGAGTGAGAGAGGCACAGCAACCAGGAGAGAACCCACAGGCCACCCCATGTCTGCCTGCTCCTCACGCTGGGAGCACCAGGTGAGACAGTGGGTGGGGTGAGTAACAGCCACTAACAGTGTTTTTTCTTCCAACTGCAAAAACTCAATTGTCGATGGCTTATGGAGGCAACAGCTTCTCCTTGGGATGCTGAGCTAAAACCAGGCTGGGAGGGACTGGGCCTAAGCCAGGCCAGCCCCGGAGGGTGAGGCCAGCTTTGCACCGCAGACCTGTGAGCCATGAGCCATGAGCTCAACAGGGTCCTCTCGTGTGCGCTCTCCTGGTCTCCTCACAACAGCCACGACACACATATGAGAACTCCGAGGCCACCGAGATCCTAAATCGCACATCTGGGATCCTGCAGTTAATGTGCAGAAGGGGCAGAGGCTGGACTTGAACTGGCAAAGCCTGTGGGCTTTTCCAAGGGAACGCTGCCCTGGGTGCCCCCTGGGGAAGAAGGGGGAGCTGCGGCTCCTGGAGTATCCGGCCCTGTGGTCAGCTAAGCCGGACGCAGTGCACGGCCTCCACCGCCTGCGGGGTTAGAGAGCGGATGCTCCACGCACTGGCATCCAAGTCCTCCGCCGCCCGTATGTTCCCCTTCCACACTCTGCAGATGGATTCTTGTGCCCCTCACATGTCCCCACCTTTATCAGGAGCACTGCCTGTCATGTGACTCCTTGAGGACCCCACCCTTTCTTCAGGGCTCACTTCAGAGGGCCCCTCCACCCTAGACCCTCCCCGACCCAGGCACTGGGCTCCTGCTCTGCCCCTGCCTTCCCACTGGGCCGCCATCTGTGCACGGCAACACGGAGTTTCCCTGACTATAGCTCTAATGTGGGGGTTCTCAGCCCTGGCTGCACAGTATACTGGTCTGGGGAGCTTCTTTCTACATTTTTTTCTCCCAGTTTGACTGAGATATAACATTAGTCATATAACATTATGTCCCTTTAAGGAGCACGACATCATGACCTGATAAATGCATCTATTGTGAAATGATCACCACAGTAGGGTTCACTATCATACCCACCATGTCCCAGACTTAAAATGTTTTCCTGTGATGAGAACTTTTAAGATCTATACTCCTAGTCACTTTTAATCACACAGCACGGTATTGCTAACTTTAGTCCCCCACTGCGTGTCCTGCTCCCAGAACTCTTTCCTTTTCTAGCTGGAAGCTCGTACCTTTTGACCACCTCACCCACTTCCCCACCCTCTGGCGAGCACTGATCTGTCCTCTGCTCCTATGAGTTACGTATTTGTCTTCTATTCCACATGTAAGGGAGATCATGTGTTACCTGTCTTTGTCTGACTTTACTACACTTAGCACGATGCCTTCAGGATCCATCCATGTTGTTGCAAACGGCTGGATTTCCTTCTTCTTATGGCCGAGGAGTAGTCCACTGTACAGATACGCCACATTTTCTTTATCCATTATCCTGGGCATTATCCATGCCCAGGTCGTTCCCGTGCCTTGGCTATCGTGAATGCACCGCAGCGAACACGCGGATGAAGACATCTCTTCAAGACAGTGATCTCATTTCCTCAGATACGTACTCAAGTAGCGAAACTGCTGGACCATCGGGTGGTTGTATTTTTAAATGTCGGAAGAGCCTCCATACCATCTCCCACAGTGGTGGCTCCAGTTTCCACTCCCGGCAACGGTGCGTGAGCATTCCCTTTCCCCCACATCCTCACCAGCACTGGATGTCTCTCGTTTTTTTGGTAACAGCCACTCTAACAGGTGCGAGCTGGTATCTCGCTGTGGTTTCGATCCAGCGGGGCAGATTCACTGAGTACAAATGCCTGCGCTCCATTCCCCAATATGCTGTCTCACCTGGTGTAGATGGGACCCAGGCTGAAGTACATTTGGGGCACTTAAAAGTCCCAAATGTGTTGCCACTGTGCAGCAAGGGTGGAAAACCCTGGTGTGAGACGATGTCACTTCACGACGAGACGGTCTTCTGAGTCCAGCGGCTGGCACTGACGAGCAGTGTCACCAAGCCTGACTGTCACACTGGTTTCCATCTTCATTCGCCTCTCGCTATATAAAGGAGGGTGTGCACAACCCACCCAGACCATCCACGCAGCGGGATGGGAGAATGTTTCAGAGACTGCAAATAAGAGCAGCATGCATTTGCCAAGCATCTATTTAAGCACATATTCTTTATAGAGGCTCCATGAATTTCTAGCAGACGCACGCTACGGTTTCTTTCATCGGCGTCATCGCACTGCTAGTCTCCTGCCATGGCCAAGGCCGTCCGGGCACAGGTGCAAGGTCTCCATCTCCCTCCAGGGGACGCACAGGGCTGGTAGTCAATACATTTTGTTAAATGGATGAGTAATAAATAAATGTAGCGTCAGCTCCAGGGACAGAGACCTGTGAACCTGTTTATTTCTTCCAGAACATGTAGCGGAGAGCTAGACATACAAGAGGGGTCTAGTGGATACTTAATAAGGAAGAATAACACAGAGCGGCGGAGTATCTCTTCAGTTTCAGGTCTGGCGTGAGCTGACACGCCCTGTGCTTTCATCTCTGTTTCCTACATCAAGCTGGGACCTACACTGGTCCTGCGTCACACCCACCCTGTCCTCCCACAGGGTGAATTTTTTTAATTACCTGTAGCTCTGAGCACAGCTGAGAGAGCGTTTCCTCCACAGCAAGGGACTCTAGGAAGAAAAAAAGAAGCACGATAAAATGGGCACGTGCTGAAATGCTGCGGTTGCTAACTGCACTAAAGAAGCATACGTTCAAGTGGGCCTTAAAGTCACAGAAAGAAACAGCTCCCGAGGACTCGCCTCCTTTCTAGTCTAACTTCCTAAAGGGGTCATATTTACAAGAAGGGTAAGCCTGATCTGGGGCCACGTGGCCCCACACTAGATAATGGTCAGCATCATCTCACGGATGCTTTTCTGAGGAACAGAAGGCCCCCACATTCACACAGCACTTTGTGTGGCTCAAACAGGACCCACATTCTTTTGTGTTTTTGCAGGTATGTGCACGCACAGATGATGGCTGCTAAAAGGTTTCTAGAATCATGCAGATTAAATATATATATATATATATATATATATATATATATATATATATATACATATATATATAATATGTATAAAAGATATATACAAGCATGTATTTGTGAATAGATGAAGAGTATACATAGAATATATGTATATTCTTTAGGGTTTTCCACTCTTGTCAGTTGCAATCTTGTAACTATTTTCCCTTCCCAAGCAACTTGTCGTTGTGCACAAGAGTGGCAGACGTGCAGCAGGTGTTCAGTAAATGCCTGCTGGGGGAATGAACGCATGAGTGCACGGGCCTCAGGGTGCTCCCGCCTTTTCTTCCCGCATACGCACACGCGCCCAAAACTCCCTCCTGCGGGAACGAGGTAACACACAGAAAACATACCTGGGATGGCACCCATCACTGGGATGCTGACAGAATCACAGGCTTTCTCAAATCTGGCCCCAAAGCGGGCAGGTGGGCCGCCAGCTTGAGGCGTGCCCTGGGCGCAGCCCCTTACCCAGCTCCACGTGCGGCAGCTCCGGGATGTCCCGCATGATGGCCAGGAAGTAGGCGCGGAGTCCCCCGTGGGCGCGCAGGAGCAGGCAGCACAGCTCCCGATGCCACCAGTGTGCGCGTTGCATGCAGTTCTCGGACGGCACGTAGAAGCTCCCCTGTGGGTGGGACGGACACCGATGCGAGGGCCGCCCCATGGGCATCCCTGAGAACAGCAGTCGGGGTTCGCAATCCCAGGGGAGAGAGAACTCGAGTCCCTCCCCCACCTCTCCGTGTGGGGAAAATCCTGCCATCAGCCGAGCCTCTGTCTTATGTGTTTATGTTAAAATATTAACAAGAGCAATATTCAGAGTAATAATACCAATGAGAAGGAGGAGGATGGCACCGACCTGGAAGGTCTGGGACAGCCTCGGGGGACCCGCTCACAAGCTCTCATTCCCTGGCCGCAGAAGATGGGGACGGGCATGAGGGTGTCCTCTCGCAGGGACAGAAAGGCTTTGTAGAGACCCTCGCAGGGGGTAGGTGAGCGGCAGGTAATGCCAAGAGGTAGGAGGACGTACAGCTGTAAAAGGTGAGGTGAGCTACTCGGTGACCACAGTGCATGTGGCGAGAGACTGAACGCAAGGGTATGGCGTCAGGTGCATCTGCTTGCAGATGTTGGACCCAAATGAGGTTTGTGCGATGAAGGAAAGGTGGCCAAGTCCACAGTGCACCTGGAGACCCAGACCCAGCAGAGGAGAAGATATGACGTCTTGGGGTGAATTTCAGAACAGATTGGTTTTGGGAGCAGAGAAAGGAAGCCCTCAGGGAGGGGCCTAGGCAGCAGAGGAAGAGGGTGCTGGTCCTGGGCTGGAGAATTCCAAGGATGTGGGCCCTGCCTGTCCATCTACAGCTCATGCAGCCATGAGGGGAGGAAGCCAATGGCTCTTCATGATCCCCTGAAGCTCTGCCCTTCCTGACACAGGAAACTCCACATGGGAAGCTGGTACAATTCCCCCCTCTGCGTTCTCCTGGGCTGGTGATGTGGCAGGCTCCTGCCCCATTTGGTCTCCTTGTTTGCTGCCATCAGAGAGGACTGAGTTGGTCCACAGGGGCAGGACAGGTCTATTAGAGGTCAATGGCCATCTATATGTCATCTGAAGTCCCCATGGTGCCACAAGTGTGGACGGTCATGGGTGTGTTGTACTTGTGCTAATCATGGCGTCATGATGGGTGGGTCACGCAGGGTGCTACACATCAGGAAAGCGTGATGCAGGGGTCACCTAGGTCTGAGATGGTCCTAAGTCAGGTCCTTAAAAAGAAGACACTGTCATGCTGCACAGCAGAGACCTCAGTCCATCCCACGGGGAGCTCAGGAGCTGCAGGGACCGGTGGCCTTGGAGGAGAGGCCGGGTTTCTGCACCTATGCACTGACCATTAATGAGCGTGGGTTACCCCGGGAGGAGGTGTGACCTTGGTCAGCAGTGCTCTCAGAGCAATCTCCAGGAAGAGGCTTGGTCGATTGCCGCTGGCCACCAACAACCTCGGCATGTGAGGGAATGAATGTCTCAGGTCTGAGGAGGGGAGGGGCATTCACCACCACAGCCACTGAGAGACCCTCAGTGGACCCTCCACTCCCCGGGGACTCCCCTGAAACCTGCATTTCTCATCCTTCCTAATATGTTAGGAACAGAAGTCAGTGCAGTTGTAGAAGGACGAGCAGAGCTGTGCATGGCAGGGTGTGTGTGGGGGACTCCCCAGACCTACATCACTGTTCACGAAGCGTCTACGTACTCCCATTACCTTGACCTTGTCTGGTGTTCAACAAACAGCATTCAGAGCAGATGCTCTCCTTCTGACTTTCAAAATGAGAATATGCATATGGCAAAAAGCTCAATATTACCAAAGGAAACACAACATAAAGTGCCTCATTCCTCAGAGTCCATTAATTTCTTGTGGATCCTTCTAGAATACTCCCATAGGAGTATGGGCATCGATGTCTTACGTGCACTTAATATATGAATGTGTGTCCTGGAAACACACACAGAGACACTCTCACGAGCTGGAAAATGCTCTGGACGGCTCTGTTCCTTGCTTTTGTCCCTAATCATGCCCCAAAAGCTCTTTCTGATTAGATCAAATAGTAAGTGGTAAGAACTCCAATTTCTGTTTCATAGATCAAAAGACTGTGGGTCAAAGAATCAAATGACTTGTGTACAAGGCCATCCTGCTTTGCCTGCAAAAGAAGCGATTCTCCAGTTCAGGTGCTAAACGGGGCCAGTCCCTTCGCAGCGTGTACAGGAGCCCTGGAGACCAGGCCTGGTGGAGGACAGATGTGCCACCAGGCCTGTCTGCTTTGACTGAGGCATAAATTTAAGTCCTGAAGGGCCTTCAGTAGCTGTAAGTAGGCAGAAATGAAAGCAGACGGGATTAACAAAGGCATCAGATCGAGGAGCTAGGAACCCCCAATCTGATTGCTTTAAGCGGCCCTGAGCCTCCTGCTTCCTGGTCCTGCCACCTGCTCACAACGGAATTTTCTTGTCACCGATGCCTCCGATGCAAAAGGCTTTGGGACCCAGTGAAAGCAAGGGATCTTGGGAGTCTGATATTAACTCGGACTTTTAAAACTAGATGTGACAAGACTGGGTGTCATATTAACTGACAAATGACTGAACGTTATATCTGAAACTGATGTTGTACTACAAGTTTGGCCCAACTGAATCTAAATAAAACAATGAAAAATAAAACTAGATACCAACATCACGTGGATTTTTCTCAAGAGACACATAAGGTAATCTTTGGGGAATTTCCATAGCATTGGTTCAATGTGGTTATTGAGGTAATACGAAGTCAAGACAGTAACCTCAGGAGAAATCCTGAAAGACACGCATGGCTTGAGATTATTATCAACAAAACAAAGCGTGTTTCGTATAAGAGTCGACAGCACAACTCTCTGAAAGTGAGCGAGCTGCTGCAGAAAGTGTGCAAGACCTCCGGGGGCAGCCAGCGTGGGCCAGCAGGGAACAGCCCACACACTCCCACGGGCCTTGCTCGGGGCAGCGGGAAAAGCACAATCTCCCCACAGGACGAAAGGAGCGTCGAGCACCGCCCTCCCCTCGCCTCCCCGCTCAATGACATGCAGGCCTCACACCAGACCTGCAGAACACCAGGCTGAGCTTGAACTCACGATGGGAAGCTCCAGGCCAGGGCCCAGCCCACAAACAGCAGGCACGCAGCGGGGGTAAGGAGGACACGGTCATGACACGGCTTCTTACGGTGGCTCTTGAGGATCAAACAGGACCGTTCTGGTAGAACGCAGACTTGGGCGATGTCCCAGGGTAATGTCAGTGGGTGGGACAAGATGCCCCCATTGATGGCCTCCAGGAACGTGTCTACAGATTACGCGGCTTGAACGTCAACAACGATCCACTTAGAAACCTACGCAAAATGGGTTTTAACTCAACGGAAGCTCTCTGGGAGCTCTGCTGGGACGTGGTTTGATTAGAACAGAGAATCTGGAGGCCAGCAGGCCTGCGCTGTGCTCATGGGTGAACCACTCATGAACGGTGTGACCGGGCTGGCCCCCGGTCCTTTGAAGTGTCCGTTTCCGAGGGGAAGTGGGGAGAGCAGTACAGCCAAAGTGCTCCTGAGAGTGCCTGGGTCACACTCAGTACTTAACTGGTGTACGGAAGGTTTGCTTCACTACACAACAGAGAACTCAGGCTTGCCATCAACTCTGACCTTCCTCTAGAAGAAGGTCCCATCAGGTCGCATTACATCTCCAGATCTAATTCCTGCCCGGGGCTCTCGATCTCTGTTCCAGGGTGCTGGGCAGCTTACCTGTTGTCAGAGGCAGCTTACCAGGAGCTAATTGCTATCACCCTGACCCAATCCTTCTCTTCCTCTGGTCGTCCTTAGTGGCCCTATTTGGCCCAACATGTACGACAGCTGTGATATTCTCCCAGACTCCAAATTTCTTTTTCACCTCAGAATCCGTAAGGAAGTCTTGAAGGCTCTGCCTCTACCGTGTCTTGCTTCTGCCCTCGTTTGAGTCTTTACTGTTTACTTTAATGATTCAAGCATCCCACTGCGCTGGGCTGACCTTCCTTCCAAAACCCCAGCATGTGCAAGTTACTTTATGGCATTGCCCGTTCTCTGCAAGACGGAGCTCGAACTCCTTGGCATCGCCCTCGAAGCCAGGAGTCCCCCCGACATGTCCAGCTCCTCTGCCGCATCTTGCCCCCAACAGAGCTCTAGTTGCTTTTCTCCTTTTAAGGGTCTGTCCCCCGGCTGCCTGAAACTCGCCACCAAGATTCGGGTCAAACGTCCTCTCCTCTGTGAAGCTTCTCCTTCCTCTCTCCCTCCTCCCAGGTCCTGCGCACAACTCCTAGGACCACCACGATGTCTCCAACCTCCCTCAACACCCTGAAGGCAGAAGCAGTTCGTCATTTGTCTTTGGACCTGAAACAGCACATAGGATTTTGAAGATGAAAGAAAGAATAAATGAACAAAGGAGCTGCTGCCTCCTCCGGCGGGGGGCGGGGACTGGTGTCTGAAGAACACAAGAGACACGGACCTGGATGGAGAAAGTCCAGGTCACCGTCACCGCCTCCTTCCTAGAACTGTGGGTTTTCCCACAATTTTGGATTTGCTACATTGCCACAAAAATCATGTTCTGGAGCTTTGTGTCCTTTATATAAACACACTTATTTATGCTTTATACGAGATATGTACACAATCCGATATTTATCTGGCCCGTGGTAAGCATTGGTAACTTTTCATTCAATACAAACATGCCCATGGAAGTTAAGACACATTTCAGTACCGAACTATCAGTACATCTTCCGTGTTACGATTGTGGGAGAACACATAAATGGAATTGGGTTTTAATATTCTGTATATTTATTTGAAATAGGAATGTGAGCTCTATCAGACCTCACCATCTAGAATTCTATTAATAGTAGCCACTAGTCAGTAGATGTCTGCTGTGTGCCTGGTATTATGTTTTGGTCCCTGGATCCCTCCTCTTGATAATTCAGGGTTTGGGTTTTTTTTTTCCATTATTATCATATTTTTAATCAATGAGGAAATGACGAGAACATTAATAAGCAGCTGATGCCTATTACTTGACCTTGTGCACGCCAGGCATTGTCGAAGTGCTCTACATGTATTAATCATTGCATTCTTATGCCAACCCTATAAAACAAGTACAATTATGTCCTCCCCGCCCCCGTTTTGTAGCCTGGGAGACTGAACCCCAGAGAGGTAACTCGTCTATAGGTCTGAGGGCACGGGTTGGGTCAACAGCTCAGACCCAGGCTGGGCGGGAAGCCTCAGAGCCCTGAGCTTACACAGGGAACTGGGCTGGAGGAGGTTTATGTAGTATGAGCCTGTGTTTCCATGTCCAGTTTGCAGAAGGGTGAAGCCTCTAATCCCTGTTAGGGCCCGGGTTTTCAAAGGAACCCCACTCTATACATTCCAAAGAGAATCGAAACCCCTTTGGTCTAGCATTTGCCTTGCAACCCACTAGCTGGGATCCCGGAAAATAGTTTCATCTTTCCATTCTTTCCTCTGGTCGGGCCCAGCCCACTGCCCTCCTGGGGAGCAGTGCCTGATTCTTTGCCCCGACACATAGGCTGCGGCGATTAGCTGCGGGTTGAACACCAAACACCTTTTCCCCCCAACGGCTGAAATATAGAGATCACAGATGATTTCACATCAATGTGACTTGATCTAAGCTGCCCTGACTGTCCTCTTCCCAGCAGCCCACATGGTTCCTGGAGAAAGAGAGAGGGGAGCAGGTAGGACCTGGGGGTCGGTGAGGGAGTGGACAGGCCCTGGTCTCGGTTACATTCCCGTCCAGGCACGTCTCCATTCTGTATCACGTGCCTGCTGCCTGCCTCCCCTGCATGTCCCCCCAGCACTAAAGGGTCACACAAGTGACCGCCGAGTGACCAGACAGCTCTGTGTGGCTCTGGCCACGAAAGAAGTGAATGTGGCTCAGTGTTTCTCTCCCTCCGTATGATCGCTGTCCCTGCAGCTCCCCTCCTGGGAATCGGGGACAGGAGAGAATTCGCATACTCCCAGCTACCTTCGCATAGGGGACAACATGTCCAGGCAGCTGACTAAAGCAACAGCTGGAAGAGAGGCAGTGCCCCGTTGTGACACTGAGGAGTTGCCAGAGCTCTCCAAAGGGCCGTTGCGGGAAGCAGTCACAGAGGGTCCCAGCGAGGGGGTCTAGAGGCGCGTGTGGGTGTGGAACACTGCTTCTCCACTCTGGCTGTGTTTTCCATGTGCACGGGTGCCCATCGGCATGACGTCTGGCTCCTCTCTGCCCATTTGTCGGACACACGGTGAGTAGGGGATAAAAAACTGGGTTCTTCCTTGTCTTTCTTCTTGATAGCCTCTCCCCTCCCCCGCCCTGGGAGGCGCTTGTCTCCGTCCCCCTTGGCCCTGGTGGAGGCCTGGGGGAGGAGGTGCTCTGCTGGGAAGGCCTGCCTCTGTCCAGTGTAGCTCATTCTGGAGTTCAAGATCCAGGAGCCCCCTGATCCAAGACGTAATGAGGTCCTCTCCTAGTTTAATCTCCAGTTTGTCTATCGTCTTCCTTTTGGATTGGCTCAACACTCAGGTGGAGAGGAGACGTTCTTACGTTCCAGTCCCCCTCACACCCGACAGCAGATCTGATCTCTGAGGATGCAGCCCTGTTGTTCACGCTGTCCCACGGTGGACACGGTATTGCCTGGTCCTCAGAGGGAGCCCAGAAAGACAGCTGCTTGGCGTTGGGCAGAGGGCTTCAGAAGACCAGTGGCCATTGTTTTCATTCCTGATTCCTAAATATTATTTTCTTTCTTGTGCATAAACCTGTTTTAAACAGCAATTTTTAAAAGACACCATTTTCATTCATCTTGCTTCAACATCACTGTGATGTGTGTTTTCTTTTACTTGTATTTTGTGGGGTAAAGCAACAGAGTTCCATACAGAGTTCCAGTTTGGTGGACTTGGAATTACAGGAATGACCCGAGGGTCTAGGGTCATGTCTGACCTTTGCTACTCCCCAGCTCTAACACCTTGGACAGGGACATAGCTGTCCTCATGGGGAAGAGTGAGGGTGATGGGGGGTAGTTCTCTACCTCAGAGTGCAACAGACAGGCAGCCTTAGTCTTACCACTATTACAGGTAAGAACTCCGTAAGACTCATGATGAAGAGCCGCTGACGCAACTCATGGCATTTCCGTTAGTAAACTGGCCAATTCCTGTATTACTAAGAGATTTTGGACCTGTTTAGAACTTTAAAAGGTAACAATTCATTAGTAATTAAATAAGTTGATACATTGGCCCTGAATAATTCATACCATCTTGTATATAATTCATACCATCATACCACCTTAACACCTGTGATGTTTCCGGTAAATGCATATATACTGCTAAAATAGATCTACTTGGTTTTAGAGAACTACATTTTCACATGGTTTATGATTATGATTTAGAGCCCCACTGGGTTTCTTTATATTCTTCACCAAGTCAGCGGGGTCAGCCCAACTCCAGGCTATCATCATGATCCCAGTTACTCTGTTACTGCTACCTCCTGAGCGCCCATCCCTGTGCTATAAACACTTGAGCTCCAAGGGTGCCTGTGTACCTCAGTGGTTTAGGCATCAACCTTCAGCTTGGGTCATGATCCTGGAGTCAGTCCTGGGATCAAGCCCTGCGTCAGACTGCCTCCTCAGCCGGGAGTCTGCTTCTTCCTCTTTCTCTGCCCCTCCCCTTGTTTCTGCTTACTCTCTGTCTCTGTTAAATAAATAAATAAAATCTTTTGAAAACAAAACTGGGGAATCACATTGTCTGATTTCAAGCTTTACTACAAAGCTGTGATCACCAAGACAGCATGGTGCTGGCACAAAAAAACCAGACACATACACCACTGGACCAGAGTAGAGTCCAGATATGGACCCACAACTCTACGGTCAACTAATCTTTGACAAAGCAAGAAAAAATACACAGTGGAAAAAAGACAATCTCTTCAATAAATGGTGCTGGGAAAATTGGACAGCTATGTATAGAAGAATGAAACTCGACCATTCTCTTACACACAAAGATAAACTCAAAATGGATAAAAGACCTCAACATTTGGCAGGAATCCATCAGAATCCTAGAGAAGAACATAGGCAGTAACCTCTTTGACATGGGCCACAGCAACCTCTTTCAAGACACACCTCCAAAAGCAAAGGAAACAAAAGTGAAAATGAACTTTTGGGACTTTGTCAAGATGAAAAGCTTCTGCACAGCAAAGGAAACAGTCAACAAAACAAAGAGACAACCCAAAGAATGGGAGAAGATATTCATAAATGGCACTACAAAGAGCTGATATCTAAGATCTATAAAGAACTCCTCAAACTCAGCACACACAAAACAGATAATCATATAAAGAAATGGGCAGAAGACATGAACAGACAATTCTCCAAAGAAGACATACAAATGGCTAACAGACACGTGAAAAAATGTTCATCATCACTAGAAATCGGGGAAATTCAAATCAAAACCACATTGAAATACCACATTACACCAATTAGAATGGCCAAAATTAACAAGACAGTAAGCAACAAGTGTTGGAGAGGATGTGGAGAAAGGGGAACCCTCTTACACTGCTGGTGGGAATGCAAGTTGGTGCAGCCACTTTGGAAAACAGTGTGGATATTCCATAAGAAATTAAAAATAGACCCGCACTATGACCCTGCAATTGTACTACTGGGTATTTACCCCCAAAATACAGACGTAGAGAAAAGAAGGGCCATATGTACCCCAATGTTCATAGCATCAATGGCCACAATCGCCAAACTGTGGAAAGAACCAAGATGCCCTTCAATGGATGAATGGATAAAGAAGATGTGGTCCATATATACAATGGAGTATGATGCCTCCATCAGAAAGGATGAATACCCAACTTTTGTATCAATATGGATGGGACTAGAGGAGATTATACTGAGTGAAATAAGTCAAACAGAGACAGTCAATTATTGTATGGTCTCACTTACTTGTGGAGTATAAGGTATAACATGGAGGACATTAGGAGAAGGAAAGGAAAAGTGAATTGGGGGAAACTGGAGGGAGAGTTGAAGCATGAGAGACTGTGGACCCTGAGAAACAAACTGAGAGTTTTGGAGGGGGGAAGGGGGGGAGGTTGGGTGAGCCTGGTGGTGGGTATGAAAGAGGGCATGGATTGCATGGAGCACTGGGTGTGGTGCATAAACAATGAATTCTGGAACACTGAAAAAAATAAAATAAAATAAAGTAATAAAAATAAGATAAAATATAAAATAAATAGAAAGAAATTAAAAAAAAATAAATGAACACTTGAGCTACAGAGATTAGCTTGCACTGCCCCACCTGGAGGAACATATCCTCCAGTTGGAAGAACCAGGGACACAGGTGCACAATGGCAGGTAGGTGTCAAACCAGGAGAAACCGTATGATGCTGAGTGTGTGGAAGGGTGTAAGCAGAGAAGGCTTCCTAGAAAAGATGACGCTGTAGCTGAATCTTGAATGAATGGTTAGGTAGGCAGAGAAGGGATAGGAGAGGACATGTCAAGCAAGAAACCACCACAAACAAAGACACAGAGTGAACAAATAAGTAAAGGTCAGGGAACTATGACTAGATATGACATACCTATGCTATGTTGCTAAGGCACATGAGTCCAGGAGAGAAAAGCAGGACATGGTGGGAGATGGACAGATGGGATCTGGTCATGGAGGGTCAGGTATTATACCATGTTCATCAAAACTCAATTCTCAGGAACTCAGAGATGCATAAGAAGGGCGCCAAATGTGTGCCAGTACTTTTGTCAAGGGGAGAGGGGAAGGCATGTGCTGAGGCTCTGTTCCAGGATTCTGGCTTCTCACTAGCTGCTGCATCTCCTCCTCCAAACCTTCAGGGAAGTTGAAATCATAATGTAAACTTACAAAAGTGGAATGATCCCAGGGAGATTAAGTAAATGGCCCTTGATCCCATAATTACTAAGAGACAAGTCCAGGGTTCCAAAATAGCATAGCTATGTTCTTTCATCCCATAGGGCATAATGACAAATTCACCAGAATCCAAGTCTTCCTAACTGAGGGCAAGACAGTGAGAACAGGGATAATGGTCATCAGAAATGCTGGATTCATTGCGCATTGTATGAAGGGTCAGGCGGTCATTACGCCCATCCCCACGAGCCAGTTCCTAGACCATAAATGCCAACGTATCTGCAGGATGAGCGAGTGGTCCACCTCAGTGGGACTTGATGACCATTGTAACCGTTTCTACTGAGGAAGCTGGAGTGGTCTCTTCAAGGCGTCAAATTCTATGCTTCTGTGATTTTAATTATGAATGGCATCAAATTCCTTCAACTAACACCAGGGCAGATATAGACTCAGCATCTGTAATTACTCTCCGACTGGGGGTTATGAGGCCGCTTATGTGGATTTGGTCCTTGGCTCTCCTCCTGGCACATCTGGTGGGCTCTTTCTACGTGGCTCGCTCGGTAGGGAACTTGGAAGGTAGACCAGACAGATCAGCACTGAACATGGATTCTAAGTTCTGATAGCAAATGTGCAAACAGCCATGTGTCTCCTCATAAGCCTCCTTATCTGAGATGCACAGAGCACCCAGACTCATGTCCAAGAGTGAGGTGGGGAAACAACGGTGACAGCCTATCTCAAGGTCAGATGATCAGTACAGGCAGGGCATGACTATTGCTTGAGTGAGGAGAGCATGATCCCTGAGCCACACTCCTACTCACTACCAACAACTGCCTCCCTGTAGAAGATGGTCAGTGAACTTGGGTCTTCTCTTGGCCCCTGCTGAAACAGGTAAGTCTGTTCTGAGAGATTATTAAGGCAAATGGGAGGCCACTGCATCCATATTACTATATTAGAATGTTTACTTCTATAGGAAACCAGCTCAAAGCAAGTAGGGCTGTCACCGGGATGATCATGGCCATGGTAGAAACCAAACAAGAAAATCATGGGACGCCTGGGTGGCTCAGTTGGTTAAGCAGCTGCCTTCGGCTCGGGTCATGATCCCAGCGTCCTGGGATCGAGTCCCACATCGGGCTCCTTGCTCGGCAGGGAGCCTGCTTCTCCCTCTGCCTCTGCCTGCCATTCTGTCTGCCTGTGCTCGCTCTCTCTCCCTCTCTGACAAATAAATAATAAAAAATCTTTAAAAAAAAAAAAGAAAAAAGAAAATCTGTGTAAGACTTATTACTTGATTTGCCTCAGGTTCAAGAGGAAGCTGTTGAATGTATGGCCATGAAGACGGTTGTGTTGACATTGCGTTGCAACATTTCTGGATCTGGGCTGGGGCACCTGACTTGTCGTCCATGCTGGTCTGCCTCTACTCATGGCTTATTACATGGTAGTGCTCTGTCGGACATGGTGAGCACCTGCTATGTGGTAGACAGCCCACCGTGTATTTGCTATCCTTTCCTGGCTCTCCTATAACAGAGGCAATTGTTTCCAAGCACTGTGGTGAGGAGCAACGAAGACGTGTCACAGAAGCAAGGTGCTTAGAAGGGCACCTGCCAAAGAATGGGCACCCGGCAAAGGACAGGCCATCGCATCGGGGGACACCCAAGAGGTGTGGGCCCGCCAGGCTGCAGGGGTGGCAGGAGAGACGACCGAGTCCTGAAGCACAGGGAGGACGAGGCAGAGTGAGGATGCCGGCCATCACACCAGCGCCCAGCCTGTGCGCACGCCGCCCGGCTCTTCTCTGAGTGGAGGAGATCGAGGCACAGAAAGAGGAAATCAGAGGGGCCAGAACCCCCTTCCCGCAGTCTTCCCAACACAGGTGACCCTCCGGCCCTTCTCCTTCCAGGATCGCACACAGAGCCTCCAAGCGGTGTGAAGAGGTCCCTTCACCTCTGTGTTTACTAACAAGGACGCTGCAGACCCGACATTCCTTAAGGGAGGTGACCGCAGGCGGTAACATCGCGCCAGCACGGAAACACCTAGCACACTGCGGTGAAAGGCGCCGGGTCCAGCTACCGAAACGTTTCCAGTGCTGGCACTCCCAGTTTCTGGTATTTTACTTCCATTTGTTCTTCAGAGCAATTCCCCGAACGGTGCGCAATGTTCAGCAATTCCGCTAGCAGTTGGCAAACTGGATTCTTAATATTTAATCTAATTGAGAACAACATTACACAGCTCCACCGAACAAGCCATTTAGCTGTCAGATCGTCACAAAACCCCAAACACCTTTCTGATGAACGCAGTTTTCCAGTCTAGCTGGAGGAAGGCTCTGATTTAAAGGAAAAAAGAAAAAAAAAAAAAAGATACTCTTCTCCAGCTCGATCAGCTGTGTTCACGTCTCAAAAATCAGCAGTCCCTACGTGTGATGTTTGAAAAACGGGAGATGGTGTGTCGTGTGGAACAAGCGTCTGGTCCATCATCAGGATTAAACCAAACTGAGACACAAGCTCTGCAAACCGTAACGTCGCCAGAGCTGCCCCCGCAGACAGGCCAGGTCTCTCTATTAAAAACAGTTTCGGAATGCGATGCCATCTGTAACATACGATTGTTGACAGGATCGGTTCTGTAACAAATCAAATGGCTGGAAGAGGTTAATGCATTATTTGGTTACTTCATGAATAGTAGATACAATAATAAAATAATATTATCACGGTGGTTTATTCATTACTTTCATTAATCCCGTGATGGTGTCACAGAGCGTCATCTCGGCTTTCTTTCCTCGTCGGCAGGTCACACTCACGAGTCATGGGAGGCGGGCAGAGGGAGCAACGGGAGAGGGCAGTTACGTTCGGTCCGTTGTTTTCAATTTCCTGTAATTTGCCTTTGTTTTAAGGGATGCCTTCAACTCTTTGAGACTCGGCTTTCCAATCTGGCAGAAACATCTTTTGGGGATAGGACTTTAGCTTGCGGAGGATCCAGTGTTGTGGGGCTTATCTCCCTGGCAAGCTGCTGCTTGAGGACTGAAGCAAGAGAAGGGCAGGGATAAGAACTGAGAGGAAACAGGGCGCAGTGGCAGGCTGTCCAGGCCGCAAGGGCCGTGGGCTCTCGGAGAGCAGAGAGAAGCCAGCAAGCCCCATGGGGCTGGGGCCCGCTTAGAACAGGAGAGGCTGATGGATGTGCGTGCCCCACAAGCCCTGGACACTGCAGCCAGAAGTCAGCCTCCAACCCAACCCAGAGACTCTGCGAGTGGTCCCCACTCCCTTCCGGAAGCCTCCACTCCAGAGACCAAAGCCGGCCCTTTTCCCTGCGGCTCCACCTAACCGGGCCTTCACTGCCCAACACCAGCTGCTCGCACCCCGAGGCTGGCCTTGCACCCAGGCTGTCTGCCCCCAGGCTCGGCGCCTTCACCCCCCTGTACCCATGGCCCAGACGGCCGGCTAGAGCCCCACACCGTTGCTCCCAGTCAACGAGACAGCCTCCCTTTAGGGAGCTACTCCGTCATTTCCTCCACTCAAATGCCGCGGCTACTAATACTTCTACTCTCAGGCACAGAAACCTCTTCCACGAAGAGTTCGGGATGTTTCTGAGCCTGGTCACGGGGAGTGTCAATACAAACGGCAACATCCTCGAACTACAGAGAATGCAGGAGATGCTAATGCGGTGCCCAAGCCACTCATGTCCGCGTTTACTCAAGAGTCTTTAAGCGGCTACTGGTTTTGAGTGAGGCCAGGGAATAAAGAGGACTATTGGCCTGTGATTTCTGGGTCCAAGGCTCATGAAGTCGGGTATGTGTGGCAGAGACGGCCGGTCTGGGTACAGCTCGGTAGGTGCTAGGATCAAGTTTACACACAAGGCCATGCGGCACCCAGTAAGACATCTGCATCCCTCCGGGGCCGGTCAGGGAAATGCCATCTTATTATTTAAAAGAAATCAGCAGGTGAAAGTAGGAGGCAGAACATGCCATAGGTGAGGCCAACTTTGGGCACAAGGAAAAGCAAAATCAAGATGATGTCGGCAGTGCGCTTTTGGGGACAACCTATGAAAATGGGGTTAGGTTTTGAGGCCCAAGGCAGCACCCAGGCCTCTCTTCTTTGTCACGAGAGTGATTTTCAAGTTCGCCAGCTCGTGGGAGCCACGGGGAAATAGCATGGAGGGAGGAGAATCCGAAGAAAGCGGCTAAGTCTGGAAGCGATGCGTTGTACACTGGGAAACGTCCGCGCAGGCAGCGGAAGAGGGACAAGAAGTGTGAAAACGGAGATACGAAGATCCATTACAGACAGAGTCTGCGGGAGCCCATCTCTGGCATCGGCGTGCGAGAGAGGAAGGGGCCCAGGGTGATTCGGAGGTTCCTGGAGACTCACTCGAATCAGCAGCATCGAACCCAGGCCCAGGTCCCAGAAACAGGGGAGGAGATGCAGTGTCTGAGATGAACTCTCCAGGGCCTCCGCCCCCGGGGCTGGAATCCCAGCGCCATCACTCACAACCTTCCTGATTGGGGCCAACAGATCTCTTCAGGCCTCAGTTTCCTTATCTGTAAAACAGGGGAACTACTACTAGCTTCTTCACAGGGGGTGAGGGAAGAGTAAATCCGAGAATGTGTGCACAGCCTTACGACAGGCTGGAAAAGAATAAGAACTCTGCCGAGTTTAGCTAATATTGTTCCGTCATTTAACTGCGAGCTCGCAGTGTGGCCCGAGTATGAGCCATGGAACCACAGCCCTTCACCGTCTCCGCGAAGTCCCGGCTGTGATGGCTGGAGACAGCGGGCAGGTAGCACACCAAACATTTGTACTGGGAGGCTTCAACCCAGCGTCTGAAGATTACCCAGCGGACAAGCCTCAGCAGGTTACACCCGCCCTCGGGGCCCAGCTCCCTTTCTATGAGAAGGGTTAACCCATCCCGGGGCTGTGATGAGACTCGGCGTAATACCAGGGCCAAAGGCCTTTGGGACAGAGAGCACAGTGAAGCTCAGGGATCATGTTCCCACAGCCTATCACAGCAGTGCTGACTCTCAGAAAGGGCAGGTCGGTGTCCTGGCAGGGAGGCGTGAGCCATGCATGCTCCCCTCCCTCGCCTCCACCGCAGAAGGCTCCCATCCCAGAGGCAAGGCTGAGCAAAGGTTAGAGTAGTTCCTGACGCCGCAAGCTGACTTTCTGGCTGCCGGGAGCATCGGTTTTGCTGAAAGTTCTCCCGGGAGAGTGAGTGAGATCGATGCGGACGGAGCAGGATTCTTTGCTACCCAGAGAAAGCAGCCAGGGAGGCAGAGAGGACGGCGAGAGTCCCTGAGGAATGAGATCGACTCCAGTAATACACCCTGGAGCAGACGACCACCACAGTGAAAGGGACAGCCAGCGCGGCCCAGGCCTGCAGACGCGCAGCCCGTCTGCACCCGCCGTGCTCGGGAGACAAGATTCCAGAGGGCTGCACTGCTGGGTCTACCTGAGGAAGAGGAGGTCCGCGCGAGTGCTGGTAGGGGTTGCTCGTCGCCAACAGAGCTGTAAGTGACTCCAGCAAAACCAGCTAGGAAGCCACCATCGACACGATTTACCACAATTGGGTGGAGGGAGTTCAGGGCAAGAGGAGGTCTCTGTAGCACTCAGGGGTCCGACTTTGATCAGACTTTAAAGCTCTCAAGCGTCTGGCATTTGCCGAGCGCAGCTGCTCGCCCACTCCGGTACCGCCACCATGTACGGAAGCCACGGTCGGCCCCAGGGCCTTTGGTCTCTAACAGGGGAGACAGACAACGGTCTCCAGTGGGGTGGGCCATGCACCACGCGGGCAGCGGGAGAGCAGTGAGCCAGTCTGGGCAGTCAGGCCGAGCCTTCCGGGGAAAGGAATATTCATTCTGGATCCTGAAAGACGGGCCAGGGGAAAATAGGAAGAAAAAAAAAAGAGAGAGAGACTCTCTCACGTTCTGCCTTCCTCACGCACTGGGGGGAGAGGTGTGGTCATTCCGCTGTTTACGCTCGTGAGCAAGATGGTGCCTGGAAGCTGTTCACGGATGCTGTAGCGAGCTGGTCAGCTGGTGATGAAGATGCTGGAGAGGGAGAACCAGGTCCCCACGGTCTGATTTACCCACAGCAGCCTGTGTCCTGGCAGGTGCCACAAGAAGCATGTTCACGTAGCATGAACCGTGTCTTTGGAAGAGAGCCACATGGCTCGGGTTTTGTAGGGGGTAACTGAGGCCAGAGACCCCATAACTAGTGGGTTCCAGAGTTGACTCCGGCCCTCGGCTATGGAGCCTAGCAAACTTCTTCACTTACTAGTGGTGTGAATTGGGACAAATAACACAACGTCTCAGTGCCTGTCTCCCGATGACACCATAGTTACAACCGCGGCAGCCTCGTCCTTGTCCTTGTTGTGAGGGCTCGTGGGACCATCAACGCAAGCACTGGCCGTCGTGAACATCATCGTCAGAAGCGCCACCGTCCTTCGGCACCTGGCAAGCTGCAATCTCATTTAAACAAGTGGTAACTACGTGGAAAATGTGCTTTCTGGCTGGAATTACCCATGTATCTCTGGATACTCCTATCCAGACAACAACATGGTACAGTGGAAAGAGCTTTTAGCTTAAGTGTTGGAAGAGCTGATTTGGGAATCTCAATGACCTCCTGCATAAGATGGGGAAAAACCAGCCTTGCGCTTCCCTTCCTCCCCTGGTTACTCTTCTGTTCCCTCATCACAGTTTTGCACAGGAAGAAGGAGTGAGCACACTCCCATGTCCAAGGCACTACCTATGCAGTGTTCAAGAAAGACACAGTCCCTTTCCTGCTCTGGCAGTGAGGGGGACAAGATAAGATATAGGATGTTACTATGAAAGAGCCATGGGAAGGAGAGAGAAAATGCGAGTGTTTCTTCTGGGCAGGGTTTTAAGTTGAGAGAATTCTCATTCCTGTAACCAAAAACAATGTCTCTCTTCTAAGCGACAGCAGGACTATCTGTGGAAGGTGCACCTAACCTACACCCCTTCATGCTGAGGATAATCGAGAGACTCTAATGGATGCAAATTCCATATTTATGGAAACTGGTAACTGAGATTACTTCCAAAGATGTGAGCAATGAGACTCTGGAAGAAAACAAAAACCAAATCTATCCAAACGTAGCTTTTGAGTTAACCAAAAACCTTTTACGCCCATGAGCAAAACTGGTAATAATTCTACCTCTATGACTTCTAATTGTAACTGTGCTAAAAACAGGGGAAAAAAAAAAAAAAACAAACAAGAGAAGGAAAACAGGAGACAAGCACTACCACTTACTCAATATTCACCACGTGCTGGTCAGTGCAAAGACATTAACCATGAGAACAGTGAGTGGGGCTAGCACTGTGTTCTGTTGCTAACCACCACGTAAGTCAGTGCAACACACTATACGCACAGAGCTGTTACTTCAGAATTACATGGAGGTAGGCCAGAGTTTCAGGTCAAATAACTGTCCTCAGGAAATGCCTAGCCTCTCAGACCCTTAGCTTCTTCACCTGCAACACGGGCCTCACACTGAGAAATGCTGGCGGATCATGGGAGACTCCAAAGAGATGACGTTTGCAGAAACTGAGCACTGTATCACGTAGAGCCTCCTGGTGTGTGCTACGGTCACTGAGCCTGCACTCGAGAGACCCTGTTCAATGATCTCTCTCTCTTGAAGACACACACACCCCACATACGGTTCCCCATCAGCCTCAGCAACACAGGAACAGCTTACCTGGCATTGGCAATATGCCCTTCAAGAAAATGAAATTGAACCAAAGTAGCAAATAAAACCATTTCTAAGATCCCAAGAATAAACATAAGTTGAAAAGGGTTGAACACATTGCAGGTGATGATTAAGAATCATGGCTTACTTACCGGGCAGAGCCAACACACGGTACACGGGCAAATGCCATTAATAATCACACAGCTGAACACCAGCGACTTGGTCTCCATGGGAACAGAAGGTAATATTACACCACTGTTCTTTGATGGATCTTTTATTATTTCAGTATTTGAAAAGTGATTTTTCAAGATGATAGAAACTATCAAACACATTGAATTATGCATAACACGGGAGATACAAAGTGTGGGGTCTGGAATATTCCTTTGGTCCTGCTCATTTTTCAGGAGGGAAAGAGAACATTGATGGGGATAACAGGCTGATATTGCAGAGAAGGGATCACAATATCCAGTCCTTCTGTGATTCCTTCAATTGCCAAACCCAGAAAAGGCCTCTTGAAGATTTCATCCCAGAAGATTGACTTCCTGCCTTCAGTCATTTTACAAAGCCTGCCAGGGACCAGAGTCATGCTCAGAGCCCTAGTCAACTCAGAGAGAGCCCTCAGCAATCATGTAGTAAAGTACATCAAATCTGATTAAATATTTGAGATGAAGGCTAAGAAAATACCAACAGAGCCGTTTAAGGTGACTTGAGAAAGGCCATGCATTCCTTAATTCATCAAAAACAGAAGGACTCACCCTCGGACTTTTTCCTTCATTTAGACCTATTTATTCTCCTGTTAAAATGACTCCCCCATTTCCTGCTTTCATTCCCTCGGTTGGGTTCCGGCCTGGATTGCCATAAGGGCCTCCCGCCTGTTCTGCTCCCTTCCTCTAGGAGCTAGTCTGCATGAAAGATGCAGGTACCCCTGTGCTGGGGATCAGCAGTTACCAGAAACCGGACGGTGTAACAGCTCAGGGGAGGCTGGCCTGTGCCTCACACTATCTTACAGGTTTTAATATATTAACTCATCTACTTCTCACCCCAAACCTGTGAGTTCTCCACAGTAATATTTGTATCTTAAAGATGAGTTTGCCTCAGATATAGAAAGAATAAGCCACTTGCCTAGAATCACACACACCCTCCCACCCCTGCTGATGCACAAGGAGCAGCGGAGTCCAGAACAGAACGTAGCAACGTGGCCTCAGAGTCCATGGTGGACACTGCAGGTGCTCCAGCAGGTCTGTAAGTTGGGCTCTAAATGTTTGGGTTACCCACAGATAACAAGAACCTCCTGGCTCATGGTTGGGTCATCACTCTAGCCTGGACTCTAGACACAACTCACCGTGTCCTCCAGACCTGGGTTCCTTCTAAATGCAGCTCAAACATGACTCTGGTCAGCAGCTGCAGCACCGTTCCTCCCTGTGGGGCAGCCTGAAAAGGCCCTGTGGTGTTCAGTTGCTAGTGAGAAGCAAACAGCCTCACAGTGGAGCCTGGAGTCTCTGAAGCTTGGGTTCATATTCTAGATGCTGCCCGCTAGCTGGTTCCATGAGCATTCTGCACTTTACTTTCCTCGTCTTAAAACTGACATGAATAATAACCTGGCTCAGAGGCTGTCATTATACTTAAATGGGTAAATCAATGTAAAGAGCTTAGAAGTGTATTTGGCACATCGATGACAACAATGGTGGTGGCGGTGAAGATACAAGGAAGCCATGTGTCTATACTGCTACCCCCCAAGGACTTCCTAGAAAATTAATCTTCAAGCCCTCTATTCAAATTCTTCATGTAGATTTCAGCTCCTGGTTTACAAGGAAACAGGAAATACAATAACAGCAGAAACAGCATCTGCACCTACAACCGTATTTAAAGGTTTTACCAAAACGGGGCTGGAAGGAGGGGCAACTGAGGCAAAAAATGAGTAACAGAGATCAAAGTTACACTGTCATTTGTAAAACTAAAAATCTACATAAAAGCACGATGTAAGGGTTTTCTGACACTCATCATCAGGCTACATAGATTACAACTGAAGTGAGTTCTACTACTGTCCTAACATACTGCCTGCAGGAATTTCCTAGGACATGACCTAAGATGGTGATGGAACTTATGCAAATCCTGGAAGCCCCCCTACCCCGAGTCAAGGAGATGGGGCTGAGAATTCAGGAGATGAAAAGCCTAGCAATCATGAGACAGAGTTCTAGGAATGAGAGAAGAGGCAACAATTCCCAGAGCTTGTACACAGCTGGGAATGATGGGTGCAGCCACAGACCAGAGTGGGAGACCTCACAATTCATGGGACAATGGGCAGAGCTCAGAGGGACACTATCTCAGCAGCTGGATAAAATAAGCCCTAGAGGAAAGACTTGTCTGGTCCCTCACAGCAAACCTTAACTGGAAACCTCAGAAGGATCAAACTGATTCCAAATAACTTACATGCATCCCACTTCAAAGCGCTCTCTCTCTCTCTTTCTCAGTATATATATAGATACATACATGTTACTTATATATGTTATTATAAATATATGTTTATATTTTTATATTGTTTATATAATGAAAATGAAAAGGTAAACACAATGCCTGACATTGAATCAAAAATTACCAGGCACACAAAGAGCCAGGAAAATACAAGACATAATGAGAAGAAAAGTCAAACGGTAGAAACAAAAGCAAAAATGACAGAGATGACAGAGATGCTCTCAGCAAAGGGAGTGACAGCAAGGAAAAGGAGGGGAGGTAGAGATGGGAGGTAGAGATGTGGGGAAGAGGGAGGGAGCTGAGAAGGAGGCAGAAGCAGAGAGAAAAGAGGGTCAGAGGAGGAAGCCAACTAAGCAGGGGGAGAGATGAGAGCAGAGAGAGGGGTGAGATGCCTGGCAAGAAGACAGGACAGGGTTAGGGGAAAGATTAGGAAGTGCCAAGAAAGGACATAAATATGATGACAGAAAGGATAGAATAGCATTGTTGGCTCTACTTCTTTAGAACTCTGATCACAGTGATAACTTATGACTTACTGATATAATTAGGTACTTAATATATCCCGCAGAGGGGCCATGCCAGTGCCCTGCTTGTCCATGAGGCTAGGACAGCATGTGTCCGTGAGGCTAGGACAGCATGTGTCTTACTCACTGCAGTGTGAACACAGTACCAGAAAATCCTGAGGTGGCCAGGTTGTTGAGTATGTTAAAGAAGAATGGGGACAAGTATTACTATTACTTTACAGACCAAGGGAGACAGAGTCTTGAAGTTTGCTGAATTACTCAAGGACAAAAGCTAATCGTGGCAGGGTCTAATTTAAATATGGATCTCTTTGCTCACAGGCCAGGGACTTCTTTGAGCCAGAAAATAAAATTATTCTCTTTGGTAACTCATGCCAAGTCTTCAACTCTTCAGTGAATAGTTATGCTCGAATTATAATTTGTATTTTCTCAGATGGAACAGTTATGAGCACAAACAGGCTCAGGGAGCATTTCTGCTATATTTAGGAGAAAGGAATGTTCTGTACAAGCTGCAGGTGAGGGAAAGGCCACTGAGGAACAGTGCATGGAAGTGGGGAGGCTGATGTTAAAGACAGGAGGTTCTTGAAGCACCTGGGGGGGCCCAGTCATTAAGTGACTGCCTTCAGCTCAGATCATGGTGTGGTCCTGGGACTGAGCCCCATGTCGTTGGGCTCCCTGCTTAGTGGTGAGTCTGCTTCTCCTTCTCCCTCTGCCACCCCACCCTGGTTCATGTTCTCTTTCTCTATCTCTCAAATAAATAAAATCTTAAAAAGAGAGAGAGAGAGAGAGAAAAGTTTCCTTAGGCTGTGGACTAGGTCCTTCCATATACAGATTTTAAGGTTAAGCACACAGCACAGGGATGTCACACAGAGTCTGCCACACAGGGTTCTCCTCTGCCCCTTTCTATTTGTGTGATTGGAGGCAAGTAAGTTCCTCTCTCTGAGCCTCAGTTTCCTTGTGAACAAACCGCAGGTGATGAGGTTTAGCTCAGAGGGTTATCACGGGCGTTAAACAGGATGAAGTATGGTGAGAGCACCAATGGCCCTGTGACAACGGCTCCTCACTATGGGTCCATTTGTGGGACAAGCTGCTGTTCTGGAGGTAAGTTACTGCTCCCAACACCTGTGGTCTCGCAGCTCAAAGTCTGGAGGGTTTGGCTCTATCATATTTCCAATGCCAAGGAAATACAAAGTTTGCAATGGTAAGAGTAAGCAAAAAATGACCTGGGGCCCAGAGCAAGGCCTCCTGGGTGGAGGAAGAGGAGAGGGGAGGAAATGGGAGGCTTCTGGAGGAAAGGATCCCTAAGAGAATATGCATAAGTGTATATGGTGGACTTTCTGCTGCCTTCTCGACAGACACTAGACAAACCCCCCGTCCAGGCAGGGCTGTTCTGGAACTGTGATCTCATGTTGAGCCCTCTACGTGGGCATTATCGCTAGCTTACAGGTGAGGAGCTCACAGACTAGAGTGACAGATCCTGGGTTGGAACCCAAGTGTGTCCAACTCCAAAGTCTGTACCTGTTGGTCCATTCCAGGGGACCTCAACGGAGGATGCATCAGAATCGCCTGGGGAGGCTTTTTAAATACGGTGGTCTACACCCCAGCCTAGTGGTGCTGACTCAAAATCCCTGGGAATAGAGCTCAGATTGGTATAATATTCTTAAAAGGCTCCCCAGGAGATTCTGCTGTGCACACCTGGTTTATAACCGCTGCTCACTCCCCAGCAGCAAGGGCAGCCCCAGGGAGAGGCTCTCTCTGCTGTTGGCCTGATGCCTTGTTCAAGGATGTTTACCACCACCGAGCTACAGAGAGGTAGGCCTGTGTTGGACTTCTGATGTCTATACCTATGTTAACACATATGCCGACAGCCGGGAAGCTGTGAAGTTTGACGGGCACAAGTTGGCAGTGGATAGACCTGGGTTTGACAGGCTGAGCTGAAAACAGACTCCCCTGAGCCAGCTTACTGGGGGTGCAGCACATAGAACAGCCTTGAGACTACCTACCTCAATCTCTCCCTTTTCCTTTCAAAACTGGTTGCTGGTCTTTAGTCCAGGACAAGAACGGGAAACGGAGGAAGGCAGGCAGAGGGAGGGGCCCTGATGACCCCTAGTTCCCGGGACTCTCTGCAGCCATCCACCTGTAGCATGGGCCCTGCCTGGGCTACGTAACATCTTAGACCAAGGAGAGAGAAGCAGAGGCCTCGGGGAAATAGGTGTGCACAGTCCTGCTCCTCTGTTCACTGGGTTCAAAACCAAACGTGACTACTTATGTGGAAACTGCTTCACTTCTCCTGCAAACATAATTGCATGTGCCCGTGTAAGCACTCACATGTACATGCGTGTGCACACCACACTCACACAGACGCCCACACCACTGTCCCCCACCAGCCAGTCCGTTGCGGGGGGTATTCATTCCTGGAGGAAGTCATTTAAGCGGGTCACTGAGTTCATATCCTGTGAGCTCTCTCTCCGCATTACACCTGCTGTGTGTCCCTCCTTTGAACCCTCAGCACGGCGCCTGCTAGAAGGAGTCTAAAGGAATCACCACCAAGGACGCCCGGACCAAAAGCATCAGAGACCTTCTGGGATCTGGCCCCTCTTCCACTAAACCCCGCCATGCACCCCGGATCTCAAGACCACACTACTACAGTCTCTAAAGAGGTTTTTCGCCACAGACTTCTGGTCTTTGATCTACATGGATGCTTTTCTCCGGAAACCCCTAGGCAGAGTCAGGGAAGGTCTGACAGCACTACAGTAAAAATTAGCCCTGAGTTCTCCGTGCCCAGCACTGCAAGAGCTGAGTCATCACCCATACAAAGGCGACCATGGGGTGGCCGTGTTGGGGGCAGTTTTCCCATAAGCAGGGACTCAGGGATCCAAGGGAGTCCCATCTTGGGACACTCCCACCTCTGACACACACTCTGCAAAGGCGTCTCAGAATAAGTGGACAGTCTGGGCCATCATGTGGAATATTGTTAAGGGACAATTATCAGGCATTCCATGGGCTTGGACCCAGGCAGATGGCCCTCAACTAACTGCAAGGGAGGTTGGGCCAAACACCCTCACTTGTGCACGTTAAGGGAAACGGGGTTGGTGAGGACATAGCCAGTTGGCCACCTCTGTCGTCCTGATCACCACCTCTGCTTCACTCTTCTCCCTACACCTACAACACCCTCAAGGCAAGGGGGGCGGCCCTGGTCACAGGTGTTCCCTGCCTTGTGTTTCAGCTGTAGGATTTCTGGGTGGTGGAAGGTACTATTGACACTGGGTCTGATATGGCTCTTAGTACTCCAATGACCAGAGACCTAAAGATATAAATTAACTGGCCTTCGCAATGGGCAATGGTGGAAACAGGGAGAGTAACTGACAGGAACACTCCCATGAGGGATGGAGAAGAGTGGGCGATGTCCAACAGACGGAGGTCTGTAGGTTTCTAGAGAGAGACAAATTCCACGGTGGAACTCTCCGGTCCATCACCCTGGATCCACGCAACCCCCGGCCCCTGGGTCTGCCTTCCGAGAGGCTGGGGTGGCAGGTGGAGCATGGTCTCTGGGGGACACATGATGGGACGGAGGCCCAGGGGTTCCGATTAGGCCTGAATAGCCAAACAGGCTTGTAGTCCAAGCTTCTGCTTTCTTCGAGAACACAATTCTCTTGAAAACTTAGTAGGTTGTCAATCTATTTTCCAGTCTTCCTTGGGCTCTTAAGTCTGCATTTCTTTGTCTTTTTTGTTTGTTTGTTTTGGGGGGGCTTTTTGTCCCCAAGTCTCTATAGAAATGAAGAAGCTGCTGCCTTCAAGCTTTCTGGGTCTCAGTGCAGGAGAGCGGAGACATTAATCTGGTTTTTGTCTCAAGCCACTGTCGCTTTATTCAACTGAGAAGTGTTCTCAGGAGTCTGTCAGAGTTTTTGTTTTTGTTTGTTTATTTGTTTTTCAAATAACCTCAATGTGTTTGTTCAAAAAGAAAGAGGCTTTTCCACCTCTGCGGGTCCCCGCATGTCCACATGGGTTTTCTCTGTCCCCTCTTTCATCTGCGTGAAAGACAGCTAGTTCCTTTCCGAGCTCACGGTCTCTGCCACCCCTCACCAAACACAGCTACAGGTAACATTCACATTCTGTCTTCCGACCGTGAAGTCTCCACTTCTGGATTCCCGATCCCTTAGGGCCATGACAAGCTTCTAGGATTCCGGTAAGGCCAGACCATAGAAAACAACAGGGTTTTTCTTAAAGTAGCACTAACTGCTGTGATTAGCCATCCATATACTTCAGTTACTTTACATCATTTTATTTTTTTGTGTTTTCCCAAAGTCAGATACCGGTCCGTGGATCCCGTGTGTGGCTCTCCTCTGGTCTCTCCTCACCTGGGTTCTTTGGTTTTGTGCCACTGTGGTCCCAAACACGTGACTCCTGAGGGCACCATCAAAGAAAAGAAGCCCAGAAGATCAAGCAAGGTGTTTGGAGAGTGAGGAGGAAAGAGGCTTGTATCCCTTCTGTCCCTATTTCATTGACCGGAGCCTAGTCTCACAGTCTCAAGCGAACTGCAGGTATGGCTGGGAAACGTGGTCCTCAGGTGTGGCCAGGAGAATGCCGGGAATGTGGGAGCCACTCCCTAGTCCCTCCCCACCCTCCCCGCACACCCTGAGGTTCTGCATCTCTGGAGTTGGTCCATCTGCCTGGGCTCTCTCTGCCGGGGGGAACCGGTTCTAGAGCCTCAAAATCCTGGCTCCCACGACGTGTCCTTCCTGCTGAGACCACATTAAATAGGAAAGGCCTGCTCTGCATCCACGGCTGATATCTGCCCAGCTAGACGGCCAAAAGAACCAAATGAATGATCAGTATTCTGGGTGGAGTTCAACAAGACGTGGTTCAGAGGTTTTGGACTCAACATTCGGAGTGAAACATTTCATGTTCAGACGTGGTTTTTCAAATTCACACAATGCTGGACACAGATCCAACACCTGCCAAGGGCCTTGGAGACTCGAACTCTGCTTCCCCTCTTAACCACCATCCTGCTAGCACGGCTACATGCAGGGTGCTGGCTGGCCCAGGGACCCCGGGGGCGGTGGGTGCTGCGGGTGAAGTTGATGGAGTTCTGGAGAGCGGCTCCCACAGCTGTGGTGTGTGGAGCCCCAAACGCCCCGCCAGGCACCATCTGGGGGCTTCACATCCATGCCCTGCTTGCTCGTCAGTCATCCTGGGAGCTGAGCCTGCTACACTTAGCACACAGACTGTAGGTCCCTGCAGGGGACATCTACCCCTCCCCCACCGCACCAGCCCCCGACCTCAGAAGACTCACTCATACCTGCCCTCTTGCAGTCACTACGTCCCAGACCAGGGCTGTAGCCTTCATCACATCCCTTAGTTCCCACCCCAGGGCCTTTGCCACAGTACACTTAGCTCAAACATTCTTCCTCTTCCAGGACCACTGATAGTCTATAGGTTGCCTTTGTGCTAACCCGAGTTTCTTTCCTCAGTGGATAAATGGGAGAGGGGGAAAGTCCTTCATCTGGATGGACACAGCCTTTGGATGCACAGCTTGGCATGTGGAGAGTGGGCAGCATTTCAGCCTCAACTCACCTGCTCCACCAGGTGTCTTTGTGTAGTGTGAAACGGACACAACTGTACAGGGCAGCCCTATGACCCCTCCCCCCACCTCTGGCTGTGGCTCATCCTTCACATCACAGCCTAAATTTCCCTTACTCAGGGAAGCACCTCTGTACCAAAAACCAGGCCAGGTTCTGCATAATAGCAGCTCCTTGACGTTCATGACAATATTATTAAGTAAATACTGGTGTGTTTTCTTAAATGGGTACCTTGTGTTTAGCTAAACTCCCAGGGTCGAGCATGCACTACAGGTTAGACACACAATATGATGCTTACCAAATGGAGGACCAAATACAGATACAGGACACACATCAGCCTCGATATAAGTGTCTGGCTCTCCAGCTTCCACATTTTCTCCCGTGACCTCCTCCTCATGGGAACAAGTACTCAGTTGCCAGCTCTTGAGAGAGTGTACGATGGAGGCAATTGTCATACGAGTATCTGGCAGGCTGCTGGCATGCTAGACAGCAACGAACAGTGACAGCATCTGCCCAAGAGGCCAACTCTCTCTGGTGCCCGGGCGGCACACGGAGCCCTGACCTCTCAGCTCCTAATCCTCCCAATTTAGACTTCCATGTGACATGAAGTGACATCCCCAAGGAGGGCACAGGCAAGAAAATGGCAAAGAGCTCTGGAGACTGGCAGCCCACTCCAAGGGTCCCCAATCCCATTCCTGCTTAAAGCTCTGGTTCCTGAGCAAGCCCGTCTGTCATCTGTCCACTTCCTCAAGGTGACAACTGTGATTCATCCCGGGAAAGAAGGGTAAAATGTCCTTGGAGCCATTTAATTGGAAGCATTGAGATGAATGACTGTGCCCTCGTGGAATGCTTTTAAGGGGAGCAAAGTGACTCATGAGGCAATTATTACATTCAGACAAGACAGCAGAGGCCTGTCCAAAGTGCACATGTAGGAGACACAAAATAGTGGATTAGGGTATCTGAGTGGTAAAGGAAGGCTTCACAGCACTGATTATCACTGGAGTGGGTTTTGAAGGATAAATAGGAGTTCTTCCAGGGGAAAGAGTGATGAAAGAGGATCAAAGAAGGATATTCTGGGCAGAGAGAAGAGCCAATGTCCTCTTCCTTAACTTAAATGCTCATTTAAAAAGTGTAAATGGCTAAAGTAGGGTCACCCAAAATGGATGATCTCAACCATTCACACTTTAGCGTGAATCACACTTGCCAATTCTCCTTATTAGAAGCTAGCTCACCCTGACGCCTCATGACCCACACTCACCATGTGTGCTTGTTGTTCAAGCTCCTTCCGTTCTACTTCAGTAACAGCCAGGACATCCATTCTCTCTCTCCTCTGCCAGCCTCACCTCCGCTTTGCCCAGGCCTCTACTCCACTCGCTAGTGGACCACTGCGCCAGCCTGCAGCCTCCTTCTCTGCCCCAGCTCTACCTCCGCCAATCCATCCCGGACAGAGCAGCAGGAAGGTCACACCCTATCACGCCGATCCCCTGCATGCGACATTGCGGTGGCCAAGCAGGTTACAACATTCCCAGGATCGGGCTCTGAGTGACTTTCCCAGCCCTGTGTCCATCCACATAGACTCCCTGGAGCCCCCCAGTGTGGCATAGCCTTTCCCTCACTGCCCTCTGCTCTGATGCTGCTTCCTCACTGCCCCCCACACAACAGATAATTCATTCCTTTGGGTTCAGATCCGAGCTCCTTCCACCTGGGAAGTGTTTCTGGACTGCCTCCCAGTCTCAGGAACCTAGCCCTCCTCTCTGTTTCACCAGCAGACCTCCGGCACCAACAGCAAAGGGCTGATTCCTGTGGCGCTAGTTCCTGCCAGGAGCCTGCATGTCTCTCCAGGCTGCCCTTGTCCACTCCAGCACGGAGGCAATCGGATTACGTCCTCTGTAAAAACATGTTAAGTAAAGCAATAACGGACACTTCAAGGAAAGAACATTCTCTCTTTAAACAATGTTGGGCTAGGAGCGCCTGAGTAGCTCAGTTGGTTAAGCATCAGACTCCTGATTTCGGGTCAGGTCATGATCTCAGGGTTTTGGACTGAGCGCCATCTCGAGCTCCATGCAGGGCACGGAGCCTGCTTAAGATTCCCTCTCTCCCTCTGCATTCTTGCTTCTTTCCCTCTAAAAACAAAAACAAAAACAAGCAAAAAACACCAAAGAATTTGGAAGGGCCCTACCAATGACTGGCTTTAGAGAACAACGGACTTAGGAAACCACGGGTCCAGGGCAAGAGACAGGGACAGATTCAGAGTCCTACATCCCATTCCCTGTGTAACGTCCCTCCTTGCAGGAAGCTCTCCGTCAGTCACCCAGGTGGTGACCCCCTCTCTTCTGTGCTCCAGCCAACTACAGCACTAGAGACAAATGCTTTCTTAACGTGGATCTCCTGCAACTAAAAATCACTTTTTCAATCTCTTTCCTTGATATTAGAGGACCTCTGTGATGTGAATCTATTCCAGGAGCCGTGAGGAAGCCCAGTATAAAACAGCCAGCACAGAGCCCAAGGCATGTAAGGGCTCAACACATTTAGCTGATATAATTATGTTAAATGGTGAATGTGATGTGTGGTGATGTCATCACACCGTCCCTGGGTGGAGGGAACACAAGAGGGGAGACGGAGTGGGGAGAAAGGGATGCTCAAAGGGGGAAATACTTTTTCCCTCCTGAGTCCCAGGCAAACCTTACAGGGTGAACACGTTTCATTCTCCCCTTTAAGAAAAGAAGAAGAAACAGAGGCTCAGAGTGGTCACATGACTTGCCAAGCTCTCACACGTTATCCACTGAACTGACCTTAGCCCCGCCAGGTTTCTGTACTTGCCTGGGCACCTTGCTGCTCCCTCACCTGGTGACCACTGCCTGTGTCAGCTGGGTGTCTGCTGCACACTGAGGACAGGGGAAACACGGGACAGTCTGGGAAAGGATGCTTTCCCTATCCTGGCCACCTGACATCCCCTTGTGCCTGGAAACTCTGGAGCAGAAGGCGGCCTCCAAAGGCAGGCAACGTGGAATACAGGCCGTTTTCATGCTCATGAGCAGAATGGTGCATAAATAAGCAATACTGTAGACTTTTGCATGGAAAGTCCATTTTCAGAGATTTATAGTTTTGTGTGGAAATGACCCGGGAATGTCGCTGGATTCACACGCGCATGAAAGCAGCGGGCCAGAGAGCCCAAGCCTGTCATCGCTGTTCGCTGGAGAGCGACTTGCTGTTTGTTTTGCAAGGTTTTAGTAAATCAGACAACCGTTTAAATGAGAAAGCTTTAAACTATTTAATTCCGGTGGAGAGAGTAAGTACAATAGTGCTTGAGCTCTTAATTCCTGAAACAGCAGACATCATTAAACGCATTTTTAAAAACCATAAAACAGGTTTTTCTTTAAATGACCATTGTGTTTTCCTGATGACCTCTGATTCTTCCCCAGGCAATTAACCTTAGAACATGTCACTCACAGATTTTGAACAATCGTTCCTCTGCACCCAACTGTCCCCCCGTGCGGAAGCATGAAGAGCTCACTCCCCGGGCAGGCATCACGCTGGGGAAAGGAGCCGCAGTAAAGGACTGGGTCAAACAGGGAGCCGAGTTCTAGGTGTGCACCTGCCCACCTCGGGGGGAGTTGTCTGGGTGTGCTGGGCTCTGCTTCCTCATGTCTGTCATCGGGAAGTAAAGATGGGGACTAATCATCATTGTTCCCAGAGTCGAATTATGCCTTTTGTGGGCCCCAAGCACTTTTCATCTGTTAGAAAATACATTTAAAATGCTATTTTCATGACTGCATTAATATAATTCCCTATCATCTAGCTGGCTAGCTAGCTAGCTATCCACACACACTTCATTTTGATTTTACAAGACATTAGAACATTCCGCCGGTCCCCAAAGTGTTGTGATCGCTGGGTCCTGGGTCGGCTGTGTCTGAGGGCTAAGTCAGCAGCAGTCACCCCCCATACAGGATCGAGAACCTAAAGCTGTACCTTCTCTCTTCATCGGCACCTCGAACACCAAGTGAGCACCACACTTTGCCAGAAACTCGACCGGGCACCGAGGGCTACAGAAATGAAGAGGCCCTCCAGGCGTGGGGGCCTGAGGCCGCCATTCCCATATGTGCTGTGTCACCAACTCCTCGTCCTGTCCCTGAGACATCGTAGGCACTTGATGGATATCTGACAAGTGAATGGACCAATGGCAGCATCTCTGCTCACAGAGACACTCCAGAGGTAAAGTAATGATGTGTTCCCAGCAATAATGACTGGCCCTTCGCTACGGGACTCCAGGTCCTCATGGAAGGAATACGAGGATGTTTACGATGGCGAGCAAGGGTAAACTTACAGCAAGGGCAAAGTACAAAGAACCAAATAAAAATGGAGGCAAAGGGGTGAAGAGAGGAGCATGCCCAGGACGTAGGAGACATCAGCCTGGGTGTCAGCTGTGTCTCAGTCTCCCACCCAGCCCCACCAGACACGTGCCTGCCTTCAGCCAGAGGCCGTCGCCACACAAGCCTCAGCAGGGAAGGCTTTGTAAAGCTCAGCAGTCCATGCCCCTGTGCCGTGGGAGTGTTACTGCCTTCCAGGATGATGCTGTTGTACAATTCTCTGCAACCCGTCTTAGAAGGGAGATGGCCCCAGAGCCACGATCTAGAATATTCTCCCAATGACGTGCCCCTGGGTCTGGAAAGCACATTCTAAGTCACGCTGAGGATAGAAGTGCTTCACTCCAAAGGCCAATACCTTCATCTCAGACACATTCACCTGCTCGGCACGGCTCCTGCGATTTCCACAGGTTGAGGCAGGGACCGGGAGGCTCCACGTGCCAGCTAGAACCCATGTGCTGGAAGGGGACATGCCCTACAGTCTGCCTGCAAGGGGTTTGGTTCTCTTGCTTTCAGATGTTCTCGGATTCTGTGGTTTCTGACCTGTTCCATAGTCACAGGAAATAACCTCTTAGAGTCAATCTGTGTGTGTGTGTGTGTGTGTGTGTGTGTGTGTGTGTGTGT